>NW_028277058.1:29835833-30138863 GCF_059951505.1 Python bivittatus | reverse complement strand
TGTCAGAATTAAGGCATGCAAAATGATAAAAATTTTAACAGTGGAACAAAATACAAAGAGCAGTATGACAATTATCAATAGTACAGGTAGGGGGAAAAAAGAAAACATTTGGGAATGTTCCTCATGGTGCTCATTTGAGCTGCAATTACACTTGAGTGTTGTGGTAACTTAACTGCAGCCATATTTGATGAAATGGATGATGTAATCTTTGGAGTAAGTCTGTTAAAATGACATATTCAAAATCATAATTTCAATAGCACCATTAAAAGCAATCCTGGATTCAACCCAGTGTTTCCACACATTCTGACAAAAATAGGAGCAAAATATCAGCACTGTGGTTAGTGATCATTTATGATAACATGAATAGTTAAAATAAAATATGGGACTTTGCACATACTTGCCTTTTCTTTCTTATTCTTTCTTTCTTATTATCCTCTATTTGGGGTCATAATGACACTAGAATCCTGGGTACTAGAAAATCTGAATGAATTGTTTTATGCACTGAGAAACTTATTAAATTTATTAAAATTTAGTAATTCTAAAATTATTAAATATACAGCATATGGCTTTATAGCCCTGATCCCTGTGATCCCAGGAAATTATAGGGTGAAGTTTCTATTCAATTGCCCCACTGTTGAAAATCTTGAGCAACTAACTTTGGATGTTTGATTTTTTACAATGAGCCAAAGCACAGAAATTATAATGCAAATGTAAGCTTTTTTGTTGTGAGGTAATTTTACCATACCCTGTTCCCTTTATAGGTTTCCCCTTTCAAAGGCTATCTGAACTCAGAAGAGTCTGAACTCAGGAGTCTCAGCACCTTTTCATACTAACGCATTTTATTAAAAGTAATTTAATACAGCTCACTTCATCTGATGCATGGAGTGGCTAAAAACTGATATGGGATTTAAATTGGGATGAGGTCAGGAAAAAGGGAGGGAAAGACAGATTACAGAAACTGATTACAAGAACCTTAACAATTAACAATGCATTAAAAACACATTGCATATGTTGAGACTTTCTGAAATAGTCTGAAGCTTTTTGATGTATGGGAATTCAGCAGGCTCTCACTCAATTGTGCTGTAAGCTTTTTCGTTCCAAAACAGCTACTTTGAGTTCTGTAATGGAAAGTCCTGGGGGGTTAAAATACTCTGATACAACTTCGGCTTTGTTTTGAGACCTGATGTCAAATCTGTGTTCATTAATTATTTTGTGCAAAGTTTGGCCTGTTTGTCAGAATCCAGAAGGGCATTGCTGGCAGATGACGGCATATATTATATTAGTGTTTAAACTGTAGTTTATGGGCTCTATGGTGCATTTCCATAAGGAAAAAATATCAGAAATTCTGAATCACAGCATGCTTTATACTTGTGTTATAAATTACTATATTACACATTTTGGCAGAACTTCTATTTTGAAATATTCAAAGAAAGGAAGTACCCACGATCTTGAATTATCCAGTTCATACAGTTGAAATTGACTTTTCAAGGAAAAACTTGAACCAAGTTAGCATTTTAATGATGTTAAACTTCTGCTTTATTTACTAGAATGAATTTGTATATACTGTATATAAAATGGGCTCAGGGTAACTAATTTTGTTGTGCTGTTAAAAGTAGCAGTATACACTGATTCTTATCTTTATATGCTCTACTTGTGAGGTGGAAAAGTGGATCAAAAGGCACTCTAGTCATCCTTCTTCCCCACTCTGATAACATCCTCATTTATTTCAAATTCAGAATGAACTTCAGCCCTGGTGAACTTTTTGTATCCATGGAGTATTCACATATTAATGGTTTCAATTTTTTTTTTTTCCTGTTGTTCCAGTGTAGAAAAATTGACTTATATCACAATCCTCTGGTTACTCCCTGGAAAACACGTTTAGCATTTTAACCTTAGATATCTTGGTGATGAGCTACAAAATGTAACATGGGGAATACCTGTAATTTTTGTAAGAATAAAGTCAAAGCAGTTATATTTTAAATTTTTGCAAATGTATCAAATTATGCAATCTATTGTTACATATAAAAGATATTTTTATTTTTAACATTTTGTTAAAGTATTGGATATATTTCCTTTTGGTCCTAAATTGTAATTTTTCCCTTGAAAAAAATGGAAAATGTTTAAGCTTTTTAGAATTTAATACTGGTATGCCTCATAGCCTTGTTTCATAACATAACTGGTTTATGGTGAAGACTAGAGAACATACCGAATGATATGCCACCATTGCTAATTAGAAATTGGTATATTATTTTTTTTTTACAAGTATCCATTGTCAATCCATTGTTACCAAAAGCAGATAGGAAAGGTACAAGAAACTGAATATGTTCTCCTGATTTTAAGCACACAGGGAGTTTTGATAAATATAAACATAGTTCACAAAATATAAAGCAGTTTCCAAGTGTAAGATAGAAATTAGTCTTCTATCATTCTTCTAAGTAAAAATGAGAACTAAGCACAATTTATCATAGATCCATTTGATTCATTATTTTAATAAAAGTGGATATTTGGCAGTTGCTAACTTTACACATTATTGATACAAACCAAATCTAACCTTACTTGCTTTTAAAGTTGTGCAGTCTAATTCATGCAGCATGCATTGTTTGGCTCTAACCTTACATTTAGCAAAAAAGTCTGATGTTGTTTACCGACAATCAATAGTGTTCAATACTTACTACTTATCTGTAATATTTAGACTAAAAATAAAAGAAATTGAGTTATCTGAATAGAGAGTATATGATACAATACAGAAGCAAATTAGATAGATAAGCAACTATAATCAAGTATCAATATTAATTTATGGAAGAAACAAAATTGCTTTTATTTATCAAAGAAATGAACAGAAAGACCAAAGAGGAAGACTGGTTCAAAACTTGTTTAATTTCTCCCATGTACAAATAGGGAAGTGAGTGGTTATCACAAGGAATAGGTTGGAAATTTCTAGAGTACAGAGAAATGTTGTAAATACAGAACAAATTCAAATTATTTTCTCCAGTCAGAAGTTAACATATGCCAAAAATTTAATCCTCTGCTATCATACACCAATAATAGATGTGACTTTAGTAATAGATTCAATAGGATACATCTTAATTCAATAGGATCCAACCCTGATGAAGCAATGGATCAACAAAACCTAGTGATATAAAGCAGAACTTATAGAAGAAATGAAGCTGGCAAGGAGAACCACAAGAAATTGTTAAATAATTATTTCAAGTATTTTCATTTAAATTAATGCTGCTATTAAGGAAATGACAAATACAGTAATTTTTTGTTAGAAAAAAAAGCCTCATAATATAAATAAATAAAATATTAATAAAAACAGTCATCTCTGGCATCAGTGAGAACTGTACTGTACACCTTTAGTCTGGCTTGTGTTTGTATATATTTCAAAACACTAGTAAAAGCCAACTAAATAACGTGATTTTAACAATAGATATAAACATCTCTTCTTTGTCATCCATTGTTAAATTCTGATTTTCTTGTGTCTTTTATCTTGCTTTCTATGTGTTAAAATTAGCAAAGCAAATTTAAAGTGAGATTTACAATAATTCATTTTCAGTCATGTATTTTCTGTTTTTTCCAAAATGTCCTCATTCGTCTGAATTTCAATTACTTCCTCGTCTTCTTCAAATGTCTGTTCTGTCATGGTTCTAAATGTGAGGGATTTAGCAGCAACCTGTGCTGCTAGACCTGATGTGAAATTAAAATCTGTGGATATATGGATTTCAGCCAATCTTTGTTTGATGGACGACTGTACCATACTATTTTCAGATGGCTGTATAACACTTACTCTACCCACAGCACTTGGTTTAGATTCTTCACCTTCTCCATTGCACTGGGAACATGTTCTTTTTTCAACTTCTGGTGAAGCAGCAGGGGCAACATCATTTTCAGTCACTTCAGGTCCATCAAATAAATATTCCTTCCTACCTTTTTCAGTGTTAGGGACTTTCATTCTGTGGTCAGAAACTGTTTCTTCCAGATTTTCATTTTTGCTACAATCCTGGTTATTTGTGTCTGAATTCTTAAGTAATCCCAAATTTGGTACAGAGTCTTCTGAAGTAGGCAATGTTTTCACTGCAGCTTAGTAAAGAGAAAAATAAAATAACTACTCCAAGTAACCAACTGCACAATGTTTTTAATGAATAAATAAATGTTGTATTTTATACTGAGGATGTAAGACTGTAAATGCTGTAAATCATATTTCTTTTCAAAGAATGATGGAACAGAACAGGATAAACTATGTAGAGATTTCTTGTATGTAATCAGATTAAATCACTCAGAAATCCGGTGATCAGAAATTCATTGATTTACAAAATAAAAATTCAGATAGGTTCACACTGGAACAATTTGCTATGTAAATGAAGATTGCAAATACATCATGATTTAACATTATAATTTGATATTTATTTGTAAACCATTGTTTTGCTTCAAGAAAACTGGAAGAAGGAATTAAAAAAAAAAAAGGAAAAGTAAGGAAAAAAACCTTACTTTTTCCCAGACAAACCCACCACTTATTATCCCACATTTTAATGCCAATTTTCTTGACCATTTTCACATGGAACTAAAAGTTCTGACATATACATTTCTAGTCCCAGTAATATTTTATCTATAATATAATGAATTAAAACCAATCCTTATATTTCAATATACATATTATTGGTTAAACTTGAGGAAATTATATAAAGGATTCCTTGTGATGGGGAATCCATAGGCTGCATGTGGCTACAAAACTCCCTAGTACAACCAACATTAGTCAGAAATAATTCAATTTCTTTTCCATTTGGTGGAAGCAATGTCTCTGCCAAAGTCAGAATGCCATCTCAAGTGCCGTTGCTGCATTTTCACCCTGAGAAATCATTTTTTTTTAAAAAAGTGCACATCTGGGCTGCAAAAATTTTGCCTGCCTTCAATTATGAGAACAAAATCATTTTGACAGTTGTGCAAATCTTGACTACAAAAAATATTAGGGAATGGAACAGAACTAAATTATTGCACCAAAACCTTTCTTCACCTCATATTCTGTGTTTGTAGAAGTATTAGTATTATTCTCTGGAATAAAAATTAAATTATGTATTTGCTATATATACCGATAACTCCTAATGTGCTTAAATGTAGGACCCTCAAAAGTGCTTTTTCCCTAGCAGTGGGAAGCAAATTCCAATCTACAGAAAGAGAAATACTAGTGGTATAGTATATAATGGTAATACTCCAGACCATAGAATTGGTCCTGATCATCAAAACCTTCATCTATATCAAAGATAGTTGCGTATATATTACTTGAAATCATCATCATTTACCTTGATCACTAAATAACAGCTGTTTCCACTTTTGTCTTTCTGCTTCTGAAGCTTTAAATCCCAACACAGATTTTAGTTCCTGCAGCACTCTCTTGGATTCTTCTCTTTCACGTTTTTGCCTCTGTCTGTCTTCCAGAGAAAAGTAATAAAAGTCATCTCTCTTACAGTCGTCTATATCTGTATCATCAACATATGCTTCAAGTTCCTGAAGAAAAAGTCAACAAACACCTGGCTTGAACTACATATTGCCATGTCCTGCAAAGTATTAGCATTCCTGCTCATCTATTAATTTATATTTATATTTTAAAGAAATGGATTCCAAGTGGAGTTAAAATTCCGAAGAAATTTTCTGAAATACTTATTTCTGGAATTTATTTATCATCTTAATCCACAAAAATTCCAGGCAATGTACGACATCTAGGTAATAAAAGCAATATAAGTAAATATCTAATATGTATTATTAAAAAATTATTCTGGCACCAGTGACTCCACAGTAATCAATTTCCAAAGACCTTCTAGAAAAGCCAAGGGACTTAGATACCTATGTAGGGCTTTATAGGTAGTAACCAACAATTTGAATTCCACTCAAAAATACACCGGTAACCAATGTATGTATCTCCCACAACAGTGATATAACATGGCAATTCTGAGAGTGCCCAGTAAAAACTCTATATTTTTAATCAGCTGCAGTTTCCAGATAGCCTTCAAGAACACCTCACCTCACCTCACGTGGAACAATTTACAATAATCCAACTGCAAGGTGACAAGGGCATGAGAGTCTATCTTCAGTGCATCCTGTTTCCTGTAAGGCTGCAATTAGTGTACCAACTGAAACTGGGGAAAGGCCATCTTTGCCACAGCTACTACCTGCTCTTCTAGCAGTATCTGAGTCTAAAAGAACCTCCAATTGGCCCATCTCTCTAGGGAAGCACAACCCCACTGAAAGTCAAAATTGGTATTGGTATCTGGAATTAGTAGGGTTCTGAATTAACCCTCACTCTATCTTGTTTGGGTTGAGCCTGAGCCTGATTCTCCTCATTTATTCATTCATGCCTCCAAGCACTGGGTAAGGACTTCCTACCATAAACCCTACTGGGCCCAGCGTGAGATATATGGCTCAGAAGCATCTGTGTGTTGATAATACCTTACCCCAACCTGGCAGATGGCTCCAGTAATAGTCAACGCAAGCTAAATTCAGTTCAGTTGTCTGTGTTCACATTTCTATAATGCAGATACACAGATGCAGACAACAGAATTTCCAATGACTGAAATCATAAAACAATCTATTCGAAAAATTGTTCACTATTTTCAGTTCTTTATATAAATTATGTTCCTCTATTACTATCACAATTTACATCCAAGTTTTTAAAAAAGCCCAGTCTTACTTTTACCCTCAATCCTGGGAATAAACATTTTTCAGCCAAGCAATAAATATGTCATTTAACTGGCATTAATATTATAATCCTTTTTAAACACTGTTTAGTGGTACTAGCAGCAACAATTATTTCTTTTGCTAAGATATAACAAACATAAGAGGTCATAAAATGGAATTAATAACCGTTTCTATCCTGTTAATAGATAGACAGAGATAGTCCTTGTTAGCAACTACAATTGAGACTGACAACTTGGTTGTTAAATGAAGCAGTCACTAAGTGAAACTGTGTCTGTGCTTATGATCTTACTTCAGCTTTGCTTTGCTTTTCAGACCTGCGAAGGTCATAAATGTGAGGATTGGTCATAAAGTTACTTTTTCATCACTCTCGTAACTGCGAACAGTTGCTAAACAAGGCAGTCACTAAACAAGGACTACCTATAGTACAATTCTGTAGTTTAGGTTCCAATTCTGAAGGGTAAATGTTTCTTTAGAACTGTGTGAAGTAGAGTGCTGCGTGAAGTGGCATCACTGAAACACATATTTCATTTAGAGACTATAATTCTGCATATTTGAAGTACAATATATTTTTTTTAATTCCAAAGCAGAGAACTGGCAATACTTGTTGAACGTATTTGTAAATAGTGCAACATAAAACATTAAGCGAGATTTGTCTCTTTTCCACACAAAATGCGATATTCTCTCTGCACTACCATCTAAGTAGGAAGTTATTTGTTACACAAGAGATGAGAAATTTCGGGGCTTGATATGTTGTACAGTACTGTTCATGAGTTGAACAGAAAGTCAGGATGCAAGCTGACAAATATGCAGTCCATTGATAACATACTTATTCCCACCTCCACCAAAAAACAAAAAATGTGTTGCAAAAAATTATGGCAAAGTTATTAACAGTGATTTTCTTTTCAGTAGACAAAAACCAATATTGTATGAAAAATAATCTCTAAATTTTATTTTGTGAATAATACCTTTCTAATGTTCTATACTATGTTTACCTGTTCTTCAGGAATAGGGTCTTTGTCTTCTATATGCACAGCTGGCTGAATTAAAGGTATCATAGAGCAATGCTTGTTTTCACAAGATGGTTCAGATTTACCTGGAGGTAGAAAGGTATATAGCAAAATTGGAATGGTTGGAATAATGATGTACAATTTTTTTTAAGGAGATTCTATAATCAGTTTTGTTCAGAATTTAATATGATCCATACTTGTTTTATTCCAGTTTTTCAAAGTAATCAGAATTAATGCCTTTTAATTAGACTTTATGAGAGCCAGTTTAATGTAGTAGTTAAAGGCACTGGACTAAAAGCCAGGAGAACTCTCCCAAAAGGCTCTTCCCAAAGGCTTTATAATACATTATAGCTTTAAATTTAATATCCCATCTTGTTCTTAAATTGGTCTTCCTGGCTGAATTGTGATTCCTGTGAAGAGAATAATGGGCTCTATACATGATCAAAGATTTGTGCATTTTGTATCTTAGTAAATTAAGTTAAAAACAGCCTAATTTGGCAAATCTATTACTGCAGGAGGAATGGTAAATGCAAGATTCCTATTTGTCAGTTCTGAAATACTAATATAGAATTGCTTTGAAAAGTAGTAAAATACCATTCAAATTGATATCTGTAACAGAAAGGGTTAACTATCATCTGAGATGACCAGAATATAAACATGCAATTCAAAAATTAATCAGAACTCAATACATTCCTCCCAATTAAGTTATAACCCAATTGCCACATAACAAATGTCTAACTAGGATTAGATCATTAATAGATGACTGATATTATTTTATAGTTTTATCTGCAAAGAAAATTCCCCATAAATGCCTTCACATCATGAATACTATATTTTAATTATATTCTAATGTCAGTTGACACCTCCTGTGCACATACACGTGCACACACCCTCATCAGGAGTGAGGGCTATTCCTTTTAGACTTAACCCAAACAATGTGGCTTTACAGATTCTTCTGCCCTAAATCTGCCTCAGTTTCTGTTATAGGCATCGTATCCTGTGAAAACGATATACCTTTTTTATCTGAATTTCTTCGAACCATTTTTTCCACCTGTGAAATAGCCTCTTCCCAGCAACTATTGCTAGCATGCATGTGAGGCTGAATCAATTTCAATTTTTGATCTACAATTTGGTAGGCCTCCCAAGTTAATTCTGGTCTTTCCTTGGAATTCATAACCTTCTCAAGTTCATCCTCAAGAATTATCATTCTGTAAAAAAAAAAAAAAGAAGAAGAAAATTTCAGACAAGTATTTCAGAAAAAATAGGGAGAAAATCACAGGCTGTACTGGGATATGACACTTAGCAGAGGCCCTATAGTATTGATTTTTGAACAAAGGTAATAAGCCTATTAAGACAAAAAAGGTATGTAAACACAGCAAAAAGAACCAGTACATCAAAGAACAGAGGATCTCATTGCTTAAAAATTTTCTTTGTATAGAACTGAAGAATCTACTTAGGTAAATTCAAATAACATGATGACTGAAGGCAGTAAGACATCCTATCATAGCTAGTGTGTTTAGCAGTTTATATAACTTATTGTTCAAGGGAAAAATACATTAAAATGATATAATTGTCATTTTTTCTCAGTAAACTATATCATGGAGTTAATAGTATATCATAATATTCTATTGTTTATAATGGTGGATACCAGTTACATTGAGTTTTGGACTTGTGCATTCCCCCACCTCTTTATTCTGATACAAGATCAATTTTTTTTCACTTTTTTTTTTTTTTTATGATCATACAAGATAATTTGGCATTTGGGCATACTTTTTTGGAAGGAGATGATGCAACTCTGTAATTATTCCTTTTTTTAAAAAAAAGCTAACTTCAAAATCTCCTGGAGTTATCCTGTTTAAAAAAAACTATCTAAAGAATTAAAAATATTAAGAAAAGCATTTAATCTCCTAATAGGTCTACCACAAGAAGAAAGGGAAAGCATGTAATCCTAAGGCTTGCTGTGATTCATTCTCATTACAATAAACAGTAGAAAGTTGCATATGTATGAACTAGTGTATGAGCAACCATAGGAAGTTGCATATGTAAGATGATCAACCCAAAATCAACTTTTATGGTAAATAAGAAGTTAATATATCAAAAGCTTAGGTATCAACCATGAACAGTAAAGTAATAAGCAGTAAAGAAATAGACTAACACTTAGTAGAGCAGTCAGGCCTTGTAAAAGATATTCAGATACCATGATGTGTCTATACCTACAAAGATCTGAATAGTACAAGCAATAGGATTCCCTGTGACACTCTATGGAAGTGAAAGTTAAACTTTGAAGAAGCAGGATAGGACAAGTATTGACACTTTTGAACTTCGGTGTTGGAGAATACTCCTGAGAATACTGTGAACAGCCAAGAAAACAAACCAATGGATCATCTAACAAATCAACTCAGAATTCTCACTTGAGGCACAAATGACCAGGCTCAAATTATCCTATTTCAGACACATGTGAACACCTAGTTCTCTGGAGAAGCTCTAATGTTGGGAAACATGGAAGGAAAGAATAGAATGACCAGCAACAAGATGGATAGACTCAGTTACAGTGGCAGTGGGTGCACTGTTGGAAGACCTTAAGGACCAAGTTAGGAACAGATTGTCATGAAGAAAATATATGTATATGGTTGTTAAGAGTCCACACCAACTTGATGGGACATAATCACTCAATACCAAAAGCTCTGGGAAGGGTTTAACAGGTGAAATAAGTTTTAGAAAATTAATGCAAGCACTTGAAGTAGCAATTTTTGCTCTTCTAATACATATTAGAATACATATATTCATTATGAGTTAGATTTCCCAGAAAGGCTAGAGATAAATCCATAAATTCCTAACAAAATTAAGAACTATAGCATTTCCCTTCATATGGAGGGGGTTTATCTCACTTCCTTTGTTCTCTTTTTTAAAGTGGCAGGTCAGTCTTGTCTGAATTATGAGAGGGTTCAACTAAGTGGTCAGCAATGTAACACCTGCCATACTTCTAAATAAAAAAGTTTTTTTTTATTTTAAAAATTAACAATTAAAAAGCACAGGTATAAAATCATACAAGATTTTAGTATTTTCATATTCAAGCAATCTTGTTTATAACAATAAAATATCTTAACATTTTTCATCTGTTATGTCTATTACTTTTTGTGTGTGTGTGTGTGTGTGTGTGTGCCTTTCAGTCAATCTTGACTCATTGTGACTGCCATGCAGTTTTCTTGGCAACATTTTTTGGAAGTGGTTTATCACTGCTTTCTTCCTAGGGCTGAGAAAGGGTGACTGGCTTTGTGCCTAAGGCAGGCCTAGAACTCATGGTTTCTGGGTTCCTAGCCTGGTATCTTTAATCACTAAGTCAAACTGGCTCTCATTATATACATTGCATATAAATAATTGTTGATACCTGCACAAGTGCATGATACAGAATGATTTCAGAGAAAGTTCCATTAAATTCAGTGGGACTGACTTCTAAGTAGGCAGGCAGAATTGCACTGTCAGTTTCCCCTAATAAGTGAATGAAAATGGCTGGTACTAACAAATGTTGTTGAAATAACTCTGAAGGGTTAATATGAATTATACTGATGACATATCTGATCACAGAAAAAGTGGTTGAACAACAATACTACATTGGGCTTTAGTGGAACTCCAGTCTACAGTCAAATAACTGACTGTCAGTAGTAATCTATCAAGCACTTTACACACAAGTCTCACACATAAAAGAAAAAGATATTTATTAATTAGATTGTTTAATTAACTTAGAATAAGAGTAACAAGAGTAACAAAGTAACAGCAATAACAATCTCCACCAACCATTGTTGCAAAATAGTACTGAATTATTTTTTAGAAGTTCAACTAAAACTGGAATTAAAACTATGAAAAATTATTCCTATATTTAACTTACTCATTCAGTAAGGCTTTTAGATGGAGTTGCAAACTGCGCACAGCAGTATGGAGATGGCTTAGTTCTCCTGATTTTGGTTTAACTTTGACTGGACGTTCCAAATAAGATTGATGATGTGTTTCAAAATACCGGTAAAATTCATAACTCCGTTTAAGTTCTTCTAAGCAAGCAGCGTGAGCATGTGGCAAACCTTGAGTTACATCATAAAAAATACAAAGAGGCAAACATTCTGGTGTAATCAGGCTCTTGAGAGATGCATTGGATGGAGATAACAGAAGAAGTAGTCGCCTAAAGAATTCAGAACTTTGACCGACCCAAAGCTGAAATAAAACCTAAGAAACAAAAGGAATCAATTGTTATCTTATTTTTCCTATTTTAATCAAACAATATGCTTAAGCAAATCAATTATAGTCAGATTATCTTGAATGATGGGAGAGGCAGAGCAAAAATATTTTAAATAATCTAAACTAAATAATTTATCCTGGATTAAACACTGATTCATCCATTAGAACTATGTTAACCCCTTTACCCTATTTTTTCCCAAAGGCTAATTCTGTGGGGCAGGGAATTAACACTTCCCTATACAGGTAGTCCTCGGCTTATGAAGGCAACTGGGACCAGAACTGTCATCATTAAGTGATGCAATCATAAAGCGCAACATCACGTGACCGCATCGCTTAGCAACAGCAATTCCAGCAATCCTGGTTGCTGTTGTTAAATTAGGACTGGACGGATGGCTAAGCAAGGACCTCATGTAACCCCAGTCTGACTTCCTGCCTTCCTGGGAATATCAGAAATCATGATCACATGATTGTGGTTCACTGTGTTGTAATTGCAGGGCAGGCACCAAGCACCCAGATTGTGAAATTATGACCATGAGAACACTGCAACAGCCGAAACTACAAGGACCTGTCATAAGTACCATTCATCCAGTGCTGCCATAACTCTGAACGGTTGCTGAATGAAATGTTGTAACCTGAGGACTATCTGTACAACATAATAAAAAAATGAATTAATCTTATATGTCAATTATAAATTTTTAATTTATTTTGCATGCTGAGTTTGCAAAATACTGTTCTGAAAATTAAAATACCCTTTCATAATAAAAGCATCCAAAATAATACTTATCTACCCAAAGCGCATTATGCTGTAATGGCTTAATTGTGAAACAAGATAGTAGCACCCAAAGGTTCCTCTTTGTAAATTGGTATGGATAACAAATTATACACATTCCTACATGGTTTATTCAGAAATGTTGTGAAAATCAGGAGCGAAGCTACAAAAATAATATAAACCTAATGTGTTTCAAACTTTAAAATATTACTATAATTCAGGATCATTTTGTTTTGTTCAGCTGCTACAGGCTAAAAGCAATGACAGAATAGGTTGATGGTATGATCAGTAAAATGATACTAGATTACCTTTAGTGCAGGCAGGCTGAAGCCATCTGTAAGATTGTGTGCTTCTTCTTCAGATACTTGTTCTTCATTTAATCCCAAACCAAGCTCCTTAAAAGGCACCACACATATGTAGTTTGTGACATTGTCACTCTCAGAATTCAGTGGGTAAGTTTATTTAGTGTTAAGGCAGTTAAAGAACCTTTTGCATGGCATGCAATATTGACAAATATGATGCGCAAAAAAATAATTTATCTACTTTACAAGTTAAACAACCTACAAAGTATTTGTAGATGAAACAATTTTAGCGTTAGTTCAAACAAGCTGCTGAAGAAAGAACACACTCGACATAAGATTGTGGACTAAGAGAATTTGAGTGATTTTTTTTTTTAAGAAATAAGAGAGTACAGAATTCCTTTTTCTCATTTGCAGTGCTCCATCCTAAGCAAAAATTGTTTTACTAATAAAGCTGAAACTATAAATATTCCTCTTTAACATTACATTTTCATTAAATGTTATAATTTACATGTAGATTAAAAGGAGATAATAAAAACCATATTTAGTTGAGAATAATGATTAGCATAAACTCATGCTATTTAGATGAGAATTATGATTAGCATAAATATTCTACAAATTTTAATCTACTGAACACTTAAATGAATGTAACAGTCACACCAAACTCAATGGAGTTTCAGCTTGAAAAAATTAGCAGAGAATCAGGATCTCAAGATTTTTTCTGATAACATAAAAATACTTTTTTTAAAAAATAAAAGTTATGATCTATAGAGACTTCAATAGCTACAGAAGAAAGGTTGTATTTGAGGCATTCAGTTGAGCAAAATATGCTTTTTGCTCTATAGAATCCAACTGAATTCAATAAAAAAAAGAGAATTAAAAAATGGCAACATTTTCTCAGTCCCTTTTAAATCATGGGGAAATGGGAAAAGTTGTCTTTAGGTAAACGTTCTTGCTGCCTTCTTTTCTCTCTGATTCAACTAAGCATAGCCTATGACTGGACTAGTTTCACCCTTTCATGCCAAAAACAGAATAGGAGGGGGATAAACTTCTTGGAATATCTAAAAAGGTGAAAACTGACAGTATTGCACTGTGCTAGGTCAAAGACTGAACAAGTTTATTAGTCACTTAGTGCATACTAAGATTCATAGTCTAGGCCTATAAATGTTATTTATGACATAAGAGCCCACTCAACAAAGATAGAGGGACTTCCTTTTAGAAAAAGATGTATGAGAGTGGATGGGATATCAGTGAAAACAGGCTTATTATAAAACAGGAAGATGATAAAAGTGAAAGGAACTGTTAAGAGAAAAGGTGGAATATAGAGCTTGTAAGTAAAAACTTGGCAGTTTACCAAATTCTTGCATAATAGCCACTCACTGTGCTATGCAAATTTTTTTCCTTATATTATTTTCAAAAGGATATTGTTTAAGCATATATAAGGTAGCAAGTCTTGAAGCTCTGAGGTTGGCTCTTACTGATCGATATACGGCTTTTCGAAGACCAATCAGATGCTGACAAGGATGCTGTCCACCTTTATTATATGGGCAAGCAGCACTAACCCTGTCAAGCAAACTTGAAAAGTAAAATGTGATACAACTGTACAGATGTCCTACAGAATGATAAAAAATATAAAACAATTATACAGCCTTTTATTTTCTCTGAATATATAGAATATATCTTTATACATCCTGAAATCTTGTTTCAATTTACAAATTGAAATATGTTGAAAAAGGAGCAATTTATTAAACTCTTGGTAAAGGATAAAATTTAAAATCTAATGTGAAGCCCAGTATAAAAGCCGATTCAAATCTAACGTCTTTCGTATAATTGAAAACTGCATTGTATCATTAGGACTTGTTTTTACTTTCTTCTTTCCAATTCTATAAAATCAACAGTCCTGAAATTCTTAGTTTAAGACCTACAGTAGTAATTTGGATCTAAACTGCAAAATAGCTTTTAATTATTTGGCAATGCTTAGAATAATTAAAGCTATTGTTAAATCAAAAATTGATTTACTTCTAAAACAGGCACACTTTTTCTATCTGAAAATAATTTCTAAGGCATTCAGAACAAGGAATAAAAGCTTTTGGGTACAAGCATCAAACTGGATTCAATTTCCTATCTATATGCGTGAAGACAAAATGGATTAATTTCAGTAAATGTATATTTTATACCTCAGTATCATAGTCATTCCTCCTGAGATACCTCTGCTTTTTTGTTCGCCTGTTGCTGGTATCTCCAAGGATTATCTTTTATGTAAGAATGGATAAACATGTCTGCCTTGGTGGACTACTCTTGACATGTGAAGAACATGCTTTCACATTAAGCCTGTTTGTATCATTCATCAAAAGTGACGTATATTACTCTTTTTTAAATGGAGTGTGAAACATGGAATTATGAGCTAATATTCTACCATTACTTTAAAATTCAAATATTTAATCACAAGATATAGTGCATTTTTTCTACAACATCAACATAAATGTCATATTCAAAACAATTGCAACAGTTTTTAAAAAAATATATTATTTCATATACTTATGAAATATCTACCTTGCAGTATTCCTATACTGTATGGAAGTGTAGCAAGTGTATACCATACTGATCTATAACAATCACTTGCAAGCTGTTTCTCTCTGAAACTGTCATTGTATGTAATATTACTTTCTAGATTTTTATATGAAACTAAATAGCTAGAAGTTATTCCTCCTGAGATTCGTCTGCTTTTTGTTCACCAGTTGCTGATATCTCAAGGATTACCTTTTACATAAGTATGGATAAACAAGTATGTTGCTTAAATTTTATGATGCCTGTTCTTAAAATTAAAACATATGCATGGTCAATTTTATTACACTTCCTCAGGTCAATATACATGCCCCATCTCATGGTATTCTCACGATAATTCTGTTACCAATGTTCATTGAAAACAAGGAAAAATCTCAGATTGCAACTATACTTTTTGAAATACCATGTTAACAATAGGATTAATATTATTAACTGTATACTGTTTTATCAAGAATGGACTTGGATAGCCTTATAACATGCCTGAACATTTAAAAAGAGAATGCATATTTGGTAAGTGCAACCCAGACTTATTATCCATGGTCAGGAGAACTGAAGACAGCTACCGTTTTTAAACAAAGTTGTTTGGATTGGTAAACAACAGTTATCTACATGTACTTTAAGTGATCAAAATATGTATATGAAATATATATATGAAGTTGACAAATTAGAACTGTTGTTTTTAACAGTTCAGTTTAAACTTGAATTTTACAGGTTTTGTCTTTTCTGTTTAATTTTTTGTTTAATTATGCATATTGCATAACATCTGTTGTAAAAACGAACAATTCCTGAAAGCGGAAGAAATATTCTCATAGATGGTTCAATCTGTCAAATAATCTATACTCAGATTATACCCCATTCAAAACAAAAATTATACCAACGAATCAGAAAGTCAATGTGCTCATATTTGTGAAATGAGAAATAAACCTTAAAAAGAATCTTGTACATGGCATATTTGTAAGCTAGTACAAAAACACAACAGTGTGCATTCATACGTGGAAAACATCTGTAGAAAATAGGGTGACGGCCTGGTCTATTAAAACTTGATAATAGGTAGCTAGAAGCTTTACTGTAAATTTTAGGAATAGGCATACACATAATGGTATGTGCATATTTGGTATTCACGTTTCAATAGTCTACTCATCCTTCTATCTCTCAGATATGATCAAACACTACCTCAAGTTTCCTTGCCTGAAATATTTAAACTGTTTAGAAATTCTGTCAAGTCAAGACTGAAAACCTTAAAATTTGTCCTTGTTATCTCCTTTCTACACATACAGTATGCTTGATTTGAGGGCCAGGGATTCATTCATTATGTCAGATACACGGGATACATTTTAAAAATCTGAGATTAAATGTTGAAAGGAAAACATTCTTCACCATTCATTAACTTAAGGTTTGACAAATGGATGCAAATCAATTCAGACTCACAGAGTAAATCCCCTGGAAATGACTTCAGTCTCTTGAATGAGTCGCAGTGCTTTCCTCACAAGGTTAGTGAAGGCGCGGCAATTAGCCACTATATCTTCTAGTTGGAGATGACAATTTTTAAGGGACATCTGCAGCTTTGCAATCCGCATTATGTCCAAACCTCGCATAGTTATGTAAACCAAGAAAACTACTCCCCAAATTAATCCAAGGGATCCACTCCATAAAGAAGGAATCATCATCAGTGTGCTGATGAAGAGAAACAGTAATGAAATATCCCTGCAAAACAAACAAAAGCACATGAGACATACCTAAGTATGCTCCCTGGCTTAATTTTCAGTTTTGATGCCTATTTTTATAATTAGTGGTCCAAGATTCTATTTTTTATTTAAAAGCAAAAGCCTGTAACACACACAGAAGCAGAGATGTGGCAATATTACACGCAGCATTCTGCCCAATGTTTCTAATGTCTCTCACTTTGTGTGACAAATGTCCCTTTTTAAAAACTTTAAAAATTTGTTTCCTTAATACCAATCCATTCCATTAGGCATTTAGATTGGGAGAGCTATTGACCAAGTGTGAGTAGCTAACAGCCGCCTTGAAATGGAATGTTTTATTAATGTTTCAACTTAAAAGGTGTTTTTGAAACTGGCTGGATTTCAGCCTAAGATCTCCACACAGAATATCCTTCAAGTGCAAATATAGCTTTCATCTTAAATTCAACACTAGCTGCATGCAAAAGCAACTGGGCTGACTTGTAAGTAGATACATTTCATTTTTAATAATTAAAAATGAGACAATCCATGCAAAATTAAAGTTGAATTTAAGTGATTTCATCATAATTCTCATATGTGAAATATGTTGCCTGGGTTTACAAATCTGCAGCACAATTGCAGAGACTCTAACCATTCCTATCACTAGCACAGGCTGAAAAATGAACTGCAAATTTCTGTTAATGTTCACATACAGGGAAATGCACTTTGTTCTGGATTTCTATTTTTCAGTGGATCTCTCAGCTAGTTAAATGTCTAATGGTCTCATCTTCAGCATATTTTCTTGTTCTTAAATTGCTTTCATTTATTAGCCAAAGCCTTTTTCTAATAACTCTGATGAAGGTTAACAAGATACAGACCATGATGTGTTAACTTAAAATACATTCACTAGATAAATATATTCTTTCAAATATATGACATAAAGAGTAACTGTTCAGCAAAAAAGGGTGGTAAATGTACAGCTTTCCAAGTTCTAAAAGGGTATGTTTCTTTAGTTACCATATCCTGCAATAATTACTTTTTTTTCTTCTCTGTTTCTGATATACTTAACCTGAACAGCATGCTGTAAAGGTGTTTGGACTTTTTAAAAAGTTGAATCTAAAAGGAAAATTGTGGGTAGAATCTCAAATTGCTGCTCACTGTTTTTCTTAAAATCACACTTTATTACAATTATGCTCAATAGCAATTTTTTTACCCTGTAGGATGTTTTGAAAAATTATGAATTACATATTTTGCATGAACACAGACACCAAAATATGAACCCATGACTGAGACATAAATATGGATAAATGCATTTGAGTGTTCATCGTGAATAATTTGCAGTTTCCTGTTCTATTTACCAAAGGCTTGTTATAACATTATGTTTCTATATGAATTTATATAGCCTCTCAAAACAGGACCAAATAGGTCTAGTGAGATATATTCGAGTCTGGATGGGGTGGGACAGACTTCGGTTCAATTCTAACAAAGCTGAATGGTAACAGTTGTTTGGGCCCCCATGAATCAGGGATGTTACCATCGTTGATTTTGGATTGGGCTGCACTTCCCCATTCAAGACTGGGGCGCAACTTGGGGCTTCTTCTGGACTTGCAGCTACTGCTCGAAGAGCAGGTGGCAGCTGTGGCCAGAAGGGCCTTTGCACAGGTTCATCTTGTACACCAAATGCACCCTTTGCTTGATTGGGTGGCCCTTCAGTTACTCATGTCCTGGTCACCTTACAATTGGATTACTGCAATGTACTGTACATGAGACTGCTCTTGAAGACCACCCAGAAGCTACAGTTGGCTCAAAATGCAGCGGTGTGAGCAATAACAGGCACCTCTCAGTGTGTCCATCTCTCACCACTGCTACAACGAGCTGCACTGGCTACCAGTCAGCTTTCAAGTGCAATTCAAGGTGCTGGTTATTACCTAAAAAGCCCTTTATGGCATAGGGCCTGGAAATCTGAAGGACTGCTTGTCTCCAATGATTTCTGCCCACCCAGTACATTCCAGCAGAGTGGTATGCTCCAGGTCTCCTCAATTAAACGCTTTCATCCTGTGGAACCAAGGAAGCATGCCTTCTCTGTTGCAGCCCCCATCCTCTGGAATAGCGTCTCTCCTGAGATAAGGACGGCACCCTTTCTCCTAGGGTTCTGAAAAGTTTTGAAAACCTGGCTTTGGTCCCAGGCCTGAGGTTGATGTTTATTATTTGTCTAAGGCTCCTGTTTTATTTTGTTGGTTTTGTTGTTTATTAGATTATTTTAGTCTGGGCTGTTTTCTAATGTTTTTAGCTGTTTTTATGTTTTTTTCTAGTTCTGTACACCACCCAGAGTCCATTGGAGTTGGACAGCTAATAATTTTTTTAAAATGAATAAAATAAACAAATAAATAAATGCAAACATTAAAGCAAACAATCTGTATGGCATTGCTCACTCTTGTTCTTAGCCCAAAACAAGTAGTTTGGGGAGGATGCAGAATACATTTAATATAAAAAAGTTCTCTAAACTTTCCTTCCATAGCTCTTTCAAGAGTTTGAGAGAAAAAAGATGAAAATAAGGAAAACAGAGGCTATCAGACAATGAGAAACCATTTGCCCTTGCTTCAGGGGGACATGCGCAAATGTGCTAGCCCTCTCTTTTTGTCTTCAAAATGTAGCAGTCATAATCTGCAATACAGGTAGTCCTTGATTTACGATGGCATTTGGGACCAGAATTTCCATTGCTAAGGGATGTAGTTGTAAAATGTGACCGCATCGCTTAGTAACGGCAATCCCTTTAGTCCCGGTTGCCATTGTTAACTAAATCCCATGGTCATTAGGCGAGGCAACTTCCTGCCAGCTTCCCACATCCAAAGTCAGTCCCAGGCCTGCAGGCAAGTAAGTGGCTGCTGCCAGGTGGGGTAGGGAGCGAGGGGGTGCGCAGGGGTGCGAGGGAGGGTCAGAGAGGGGGCATAAGGGGGCACAAGAGAGCCATGGCACAGGTTGGGGAGGGTGCAAGGGGATGTACAAGAGGTGCCCTGTGAGTTGGGAGGGTTAGCAAGGGGCAACACGCAGATTAGGGAGGTTGTGGGAGCATGCAAGGGAGTGCGCAAGAGACATGGTGCAGGTTAGGGAGGCGGTGCATGAGAGGTGGTGCTTGGTTAGGGAGGGTGCACAAGGGTGAGAGAGGCACGGCACAGGTGCATGAGAGATGCGGTGCGGGTTGGGTGTGCAATAGGTGCAGCACAGGTGTGTGAGAGGTTTAGCGTGGTCGGGGAGGGTGCAGAGGATGCATGAGGGTACAACGGGGTGTGTGACAGGTGCCAGGCAGGTTGGGGAAAGTGCGCAAGAAGTGCTGCACAGACCAGGCAGGGTGCGTGGGGGTGCACAAGTGGCTGGTGTGGTCCGAATGCAGAGGGGCTGGGAGAGGGTGTGCAGGTTGGGGAAACTTACTCCAGTGACTTGCTACCTTCCCTGCCAGCTTCCCCAGTGATTTTCTGTGGAAGCTGGCAGGGAAGGTTGCAAATGGCGATCACATGATCACAGGGTGCTTGGCAACTAGTCATAAGTGCAAATGGGTTGCCAAGTGCCCAGATCCAATCATGTGACCATGGGGGTGCTGGGACAGACCAGTCATAACCACCAGTTGTTCAGCACTGTTGTAACTTGGAACAGTCACTGACCAAATGATCATAGGTTGAGGACTACCTGTAGAGAGCCCTCTCTATCCATAGAAACTCTATAAACAAATGAGGACACTGGAAAATCAGGATCCTCAATCACATGAAGGGTCTCCACAGATAAGTCACTTACCGGACACAGAGGGAAACTGGAGTAGAATGAAAGAGCATTCTGACTGAAAGGACTTACTCTCAACAATTAACTTGAGAGTAACATATATTTAAACAGTAAGTATCCATAGATTTCCTTGTGTTTTCAGATCACCAGAAAGATCTCTACTGACCCATTTCATAAACAGAAGTAAAAAACCCTGTTCACTATACCAAATATTAGGAGTTGCTAGGGAGCATAATGTTGGAAGATGTCCATGTTCCTGCTGCTTGAGCTGTCCTGCAGACAGGATACTAGGATCAAATAGTTCAATCAGTTCAACATCCTCCTGTAGCAGAACTTCCTGTTGCAGGATAGTGCAGAGAGCCTCTGAACGAAAACCAACATCCTTAATACAGAGGGAAGAGAAAAACAGTATCAACTGAGCACATTCATGCACAAAAGCCAGCATAAAATTTAAACCATGTTTAATTCTGTTATTACATACATAGTGCTACCAGTGTATATTAAATTTAGCAAACAGAGATCATATTCTTCTCCTACCGTGCTTATAATTTAAAATTTGCACAGAAGAAAAGGAAGGAAAGAAGGAAAAGTAAGAATACTGTATGTAGCTGTCTGTGTTGAAGAAAATGGAGAGGTCCATGAGTTCCTGAAGCAAATATTTAAAGTTTCTGACTATTTAAAGAAAAGAGATTTTAGGTGCTAGAAAGAAAAATGCCATCTTGGCATACTCCCTATTTCTAGGCCCTGCTCCTAACGTAGCCACAGAGGAATCATAAGTATTTGTGGCAAAGATTAGAGCAGCTCTGGACCCACTCAGCCAGCTTGGTGGGTTTTCATTTGTTCAAGCATAGCTTTTTATTTTCAAGGATCGAGACTTCAAAACAGATGCACAGGTCTACACGCCCCAGCAGCAACCCTCCAGCATTTTCTCTTAACAGTGCTTGCCTCATCACCTGGTAACATTCCAGAGTAGGAAAGGACATCTGAAGCTGGAGACAGCAATATGTGATGGGAGTGATTATTTGAAATAGGATTGAGCACCAATGGCTGGCTAGTTGCTTTTCCAACACCAATTTTTGGGTAAAATACGATTTGCAATGTTGTTACATTTATAGCAATGAGATCTGTTTTAGTATTTAAAAAATACCATGTTTATTTTGAAAACAAGAATAAAAACTGCAGAATAATTTAAAGATATGCATATTTAGCAGCTTCATAAAAGGATACTTACGAATGTTATGTTCCTAACATGTACAAAAATAGTAATGATTCTTAAACATCAAAATGTTTGCAAAACCAGATTCAGTCCCCTCATATCTAGATTACCTTCCACACAGATTTAAACACCAAATATTTCAGTTCACAAACTATGTAATATGACAAATGATTAGATACTATCTTAGCAACAATTTTCTATTAGCAAAAATAGAAAAATATTTAATAAGGAATTAATTATAAAAGTATTAAGGAAAATGGATGAGTTGCTTGAAAGGAGAGTAAGCTGGTAATAATAGGCACTTACCAACTGATGAAGCATATCATGCTTTTTCTTATATGGGAAAAAAGGAAGCAAGTTTTTTAATCTCTCAGCTAGGTTTGACAGGATGTCTTTCTGTAAAAAATTAAAAAGTGTTTGAAGTCTTAAATATATAAACAGCCTTCATTAATTTCATCTGAAAATTCCAAATATTTGCAATTTCTATCAGCAATCATCAGAAGTTCATGCAACTTTATATTTTGTAATGGTCTTTGGAAAAGATGGACTACAGATTCACAATCTTCACCATCATGAGGGCCAGGTGACAACATCGAGTCCCCAAGATACAAAACTCACAGCTTGCAGGGCCTCAAACCTTCACCAATCACTACCTCTCAGTAAGTACACCCTTCAATTTTGCCTGCCAAATACGTAGACTATGCTGCTGTGTTTGAAAAGAGGGAAGCAGACCCTGCTTCCTCCCATCAGTTCTGTGAATCCACAATTAATTTTAGAGCCTAGATTCCCACAAAACACCACTACCCAATGGCAGATACAAAATTAGCCCATCTAAAGGAATTTATCAATGAGAACTTACAGAAAAGTTTCATCTGCCCCACCTCTTCCCCTGCTAGTGCTTTTACCTTTTTTGTCAACAAACAGGATGACTTACACATAATATATAATTTCTTTATTAGATTTATATCCTGCCTTTTGCTCAAGTTCATGGCAGCATACATATCACTTTTATCCTATTTTTTCCTCACAACAAACCTGTAAGTTAGGTTGGGCTAAGAGAGAGACCTAGCTCAAAGTCATCCAGTAAGCTTTTATGCCTGAGGGGAGACTTTAATCTGGGTCTCCCTAGTACTAGTCCAAAACCTTAACCTCTACACTACAAAACACTTACCGAAGGCATACATTTTTACCAAAGTAGATCTCAAAGGGACTTACAATCTGATTTGCATAAAAAAGGTTCATAAATATTGTACTGTCTTTCACACTGTTACAGGAGTTTTAAATATATGGAATGCCTTTGAGATTGGTGCAATTCTTTGGTTTTCATGTGACTTATTACTCACATATCTTGATGATTTGTTGATGTAATCTGAGAATCGAGCTCTCCATACAATCAAGTTCAAGAAGCTTGACACCTTTGAGTCTACAGCCTCTACACTAAATTAGAGAGATGCACCTTTGATATACCTGGATTGGATTATTTGGACTACCACATTTCCTTAGAAATAATTCAGATGGATCCAGCTAAGGTAGAATCCATTCCTCCTTGGTCACCTCCTCAGCGTTTTGGAGCCTTTGACAATTTATTTTTATTGTAAATCAATTCCTAATTTTGCTACATAACTATAACCAGCACATCTTATAAAGAAGTGATGTGATCACATGCAGTTGCCCATGACTTTCTGCTATCCTGTCACTTATCCACCCAACCAGACATTGTTCTTTCTACTGTTAGCAAATCTTGAGAGCAGACAACATAGATTTTTGTAACTTCCCATAGGAAATGGGGGGAAGGCACTGGTGACTTAAAGAAAAATCTTCTGTAAAGAAAAAAGACAAGAGATAGAGTTGTAATGGCTACCACACCAATAAGGCTGTTGAAGGTTTGTTGTTTCCAGGGGAACCAGAGGCAAGTCTCTTTAAGTAATTGTGAGTGGGAAGAGGTCCAAAGACCCACTGAAGGAAGAAAAGGACAGCCATGATAAAAATCTACCCCATGCAGGTAGCTTTTGTGAAAAGCTGAAGAAAAGAAAGAAGAATGATCATATTTGGCTAGCCCAGAGGAGAAAATCCCAGCCTGAGAATCCCAGCCAGCCAGCTTAACTACCCCCCTTATCTCTAAGTAGGAACTGAGTGTAAAGGTAGCATTGCTCATATTTAGTTAAACTACTTCAGTGAAACATTGTATTAGAGCACATATCAAGACCTATGTTTTTTTCTTGCCATACTTGTTGCCATACAAATCTATAAACAGCAAACCACTTAGAGAAGAGAGGCCTTAAAAAGAAGTGGGGGGGGTGATAGTGTTAGCTCCAGCCAAGTAAGAAATGGGAATGAACAGCTAGGCAAATTTCCCTCTAGCACTCCCCAAGAAAATGAGGGAGGGGAAAAAAACCTGATGCTTTTAGATTCAAAAGGGAGAGGAAAGAGAAAATAGGGAAGGAGAAAGTATAAGGAATGAAGCTGGTGTGTAAGAACCAGTGGTTCCGAAGCTAAAGTGAACAGTTATCTTAACATGTCACATTTAAGGCAACAGAAAGGTATGACTTATTTCACCTAAGAAGGCAGCAGGAAAAAGCCTAGAATTTGTATCAAGAACACACATCTATATAAGGGTTTTGTTTATGGACCCTACAGTGGGTAAATCTATGTATACATGGACTTAGTCCTGTTTTCAATAAAGAAACTCATCTTGCTGAGCTATGTCCAGGAATGTCCTGCCAAGTAGGCCTGATCTTGAATAAGAAGTTAAATGTCTGATATCTGAAATTTACAGCCATGTTCTTGAGGAGCACGACGACAGAGAATTAAACCTAAAAAATATGATCAATTGTTGGAAAATTTGACTAATTTGAACTAGTTTCGAGCAAACAGATACTGTATTTTAATTTCTTGCTTTGCAGTGTATCTTCTTGCCTCTATATTTAGTTCAGAAAAATGTAATGTTTCTGATATACAAAGTAACACCCACAAGGTAACCAAGAAGTTATAAAACTATGTACAATTATTAAAGGTTGAGTGCTTTTGATGTTGAGGTAGAAGGGATGAATCTTCCTATGGGGATTAAAGGGAGGTAAGATCAACTTACTGACTATTCATGAAGCTTCAAGCAGTAATATTAAATATTAATTTCATTAATTATAATTTCTAAAAGCTATCCTACTCTTATGTATATATTTCTGCATATATGCATATATATAATTATTTGCATTGTAAAACCATATGGGTTTGTAAATAAACCTTGATTAATATAAACTATTGTCAGATTCATGACCACTCTTAATTAAACTGGTTCTGTAGTTTGCCATTCTCACATAAGAGTCTCAGAATAATCCCTGTGTGAATGTTCTGTTATCCAAAGAAAGGAGTGGGATTAATCTTCTGATAAAATAACAAAAGCAAGACAAATATTTGAAAATTGTAACTGTGAATGAAAACCACAAAATATAGTGCAACCACAATCTCAAACCTCTGCAAGGTTCAAGTATTTATGAGCCAGTCAGGAGGATGGCATTTAATTCTTCTGTTTGTAAATGCTTCCTCCAGGTTTTTTTCACACTGTCAACTTCCTGGAGTCCAGCTGTAGGAAAACATTTTTAAAATATTCCAGAATGCATATGTACGAGAAATTAGCTGGATAAGGAAAGAAAAGCCCCTTTCTGACTGTCAATTATCATCTGCAAGAACAAAATGTCTATGTCTTAGTTTAATGAAGGAGGTTATGGAAGATAATGCATTGTTCTATCCTTAGTGCAAAGCAAACAATGAATTCTTGTTCTTTCAGCAGTTTTACTGTATATTAAGAAATTTAATTGTTAAATTTAATTTAAATTGTCTAGGTTTAATGGTGTATTAGAATCTACATGCCGTATGATACTTTAGGTTTGCTGGGTATTCAATATTTGTTAGTTATCCACCTGTATTGGGTTTTTTTCCTCTTTCTCCCTTTTTTAGTATATTTTCTACATCTTTTTAAATCTGTATTTGTATCAGTATTTATTTCCCTTTTCTCTTCACAATTATAATAAATAAGTAATAAAGATATTGAAAAAAGTTTCAGAAGCAGAAGGGAAAAGAAATAAAAACAGATATTTAGACAAATTGGTAGGTACCAACATTTGTCACATACTGACTATACTTCTTTCCATTTTTGCTTTTTAAGAATGGGGAAGCAGCTGAAGTGATACAGAATGGTAGTACAGTGCCATCATCAAGATATGCAGGGCCAGGATTTCCAGAATGATTGGTTTATTTTCAGAGTTTGGATAGAAGGTATGTTTTTCTGGCATATTAAAAATAAATGAAGGCTTACATGTTGTCTATCACTGAAAAACAAAAGAAAACTGCAGCTTCATTTTTCAGCAATGAAAAAAAAAAAAGGATCAGTTTGACACACCTGTATTAAGGAGATACCAAAAATGGTACGGTGTTTCCATCCCAACAGAAGAATTTAGCAATTATGGAAAAATGACAATTTGATACAAACTTACTATGCTTATTACATTGCAAGTGAACAATTTGTAAGATTGTTAAAGAGTGCCCCTGTTAGCCTAACTTTGTTTACACTGCATCCCACTCAGACTCTTCAATCTATTATTATAGATTGTTCATGGATGTCACCAATCCAAACCACAGCTACAAACCCAGACTTTATTGTATCAGGTATCCTGCGGATCCTTCATTTTCAAGATGCGGTCACAGCTACAACTCTTTTTTACCTCTTCGTTCTGTATTTTTTCTTGCAATCCATCAGCCATTTCATCATCTCATCTCTGCTACAATGAACAGACTTTCTTTTCATTCCCAATATATTTTTTAAATTAAAAGCCTTCAGACTGAACTCGATGTAAACAATATGCTTATTTTGGGCTACAAGAAAATAACATGGAATTAGATTCCAGATTTCAGACATATATTCTCACAAGCTAAGTATAGCTGCTATTTTGCTTAAAAAAACAACAGCAACCTGCAGGGGTTGTGTTACCCATGGGAACTTCTGCTTTGGAACTTTAATGCTTAAAAAACAGGAAAAATGCCTGAAAAAGAAGCAGTAATTTTGTGATAATTTTGTACCATGAAGATACCTTGGCTACCTGAATGAGGTAAACACATGTGGGCTCCATTTCTACCTATACTGTATCAGCAACCAAAGGGAATAAATACACACATTGCAAACAAAGCTTAGGATGCATGAATTCCAATATAAATATATTCGAGATCACCATTGATCATTCATTCTCAAAAAAGCAACTACATAAAGGGATCTAATAATCTAGGCTTCATTAGAGCCTTCTGTTGGAGTTTTTACATTTTTTCTTTTCCAGAAACATGCTTTCCTTTTCCAAAATTCTAGAGATCTATTGTTCAATTCTGAATTATTTATTCTCCTGATTTTTGTTGTTCTTAAACATAAGATTGTACCAAGAATTTGCAATGAATTCAATAGAACTTACTTCTGAATAGACATAACAATTCATGCTGTAAGTAAGCCAGTCAAGACTCTCTGAAATTCATTGCAAATTAGTATTTAAAAATACCCACTATTAAGCAGTTTAGAATGAATTCAGTACTTCTGTGTACTATATTCTGATCTGCCTGTAAAGATACATAAGTGTGTGTGTGTGTGTGTGTGTGAATGAAATTCCACTCTAGTTAATCATGATTATTTCAATAAGACTGTGATAATAATCACTGGTACTTGAGACTTATTTTCCTTTCCTCCATCCATCCATCCATCAATCCATCCATTCATGCATCCTTTGCTTTCCTTTTTTTTTTTTTTTTTTAAGACTGTAGGCCCAGTAGACTGTAGGACAATGAAAATAGCATTTTGATAAAAACCAAATTGGAGTAGAAAAATAAGGAAACTGACAGAACTACTTATATCCTTTCATAATATCCCATATTCTTCTTTCTCCCACAAATGCAACTTTTGGGGTTCAAATCACTGATCTCTTCTGCTCTGGCTACCGACAAAGAAGAAAGTGATCCTTAACCCTTTCTACTAGATGAGACTGAGTTATTTGGGAACAACTACAAACATTGAAACACGATATTAAGGTCTTATAACATGGACAAAAGAAAAAAAGGTAGCAAGTGTCCTTCCAATTGCCACAACTACCCTCAAACTGCAGCAGACAAAGAAACATTGCCTATTACCTGACTTTAGTAGCTCGCTAAAAGCTAGAATTCTGGGCAACTGGCACAACAGGTCCAAAAGCAATGGCATTAGCCAACAAATACACAATGTTGTCAACAGCCTTCAAATGCAAACATACAGCAAGCTTCATAAAGGCAATGTATTTTTAAACAGATATCAAAATTTTCATAGCAGATTATATAGCTTACTATGCCAACTACTTACCTCCTGAATTACACTTACATCCATATCTTTTGGTCCCTCTTCCGATGTGCATTCTTCTGACTTCTGCAACAATGGTGAGCATATTTCAAAATCAGTATGTCCCAGATCCTGTAAGTACTGATAAAGTGGTGAATTCTAAAATGAAATTTAAAAATCCATAATTAAGTAGCTTGTTTACACAGAAGAGTTGGAAATAATGATTACATAGTTGATTTATTCAACTATTACATAACATTAGATGAAAACATCCCAATGGATCTTGGAAAAATCTCAAGAAATGACACTTGTGAGGCTATTTAGATGCCAACTGTATGTTCTGCTATACAGCAGTAGCATTGCAAAAATGTAAAGGAAATCTAGTTTAAGCATAAGAAAACTTGTTCCCTGTTGGAACTAGACCTATTCCTGGAAGGAGGAGCTCCTCCAATGAGACTTAGAAGTAAACAGAACTTTGCAAAGGCTTTCTTAAGCACAGAAAAGAAGTGACCAAACTTAGGAAGGATTTTATGACCTTTAGGAAAGGATGTTTCGAGCTACCATTTAGCTGATGTTAAAAATATATACACTACACAACACATATTTAATTTTGGTACTAGTTTCCAGATTTCATTAAGTTTTATCACTGCAATAGGATAAAGGGTAACCACCAAAGCCCTCAGTAGGCATCTTATATTATACCTTACTGAATCGATCTGGCAATGGAAAATTAATTAATTATGAATTATAAAAATAATTTTATAGTAACATGCCCAAGTCAACAGTTCTTTTGTTTTAGGTTTGTTATACTATACTACCTTGAGTAAAGACTAAGTGCCTCCTTAGCCAGCTGAAATAGTCATTCAGTTACAATGTAGAAATAAAAGTTAGCAGGTAAGAAAGTATAAGCACACAAAAGATTATGAAAAAATGAAGATATTTAAAGAAAAACAGGATAAAGCTTACTATTGCTTTTTACTATCACAGTAACATTCCTTTATTTAACACACTGACTCTATTCCATAAAAAAGAATAAACTTATACATTTTAAAAAATTAAACTGAAACTAAGATATAAACTTGAATAGTGATTCAATGCATTATCATAGCTGCATATATGTAAGGAATACCAAGAACATTTCTGCTGATGCAGGATAAAGGAAATGACTAAGACTTTCTCCATTAGGTCTCCTCCCTACTCCACCCTAATTTATCTCCTAAATATCTAACCTTTTATTAACTCTTAATTACATAAACTTACAAACCCTACAGATTAAAAGACCATTATATCCTTGTTTAAAGCCACAGTAAAGCTAAAAATGGATCAAGTGTTAGAAATTAAACTAAAGATAACTCTCTCAAGAATAACCTTCTACTGCCCTGTGACACATATTTTAATTGCTAAAACTAAATGCAATCAAATTTGAAGTTAATGCTAAAACACACAGATATCCATAGGACTTACAGGCAATATGATTCTTGTTTCCTGGAAAATGTGATTCCACCTTTCTCTTAAACACACTTCCAGTGCATCTGAGATAATTTCTTCCACCTCCCCATTTCTGTCTACTTGTCTCTCCAGGATGACTGGAGCAGTAAATCTGAAGTATAAATCAGAGAAACTGCACCTGTACTTTCACCCAGGTACATTTTCCTGGCATAGAAGCAGAAGCAGCTCACTAAGATGTTGCTGTTTCTTCTGTTACTGTGCAATAGGAGGGACCCAGAATCAGCTGATAGATCTGAAAGGCTTTTAGAAAGCTGATGCTTAAAAGAAATGATGCACATCAATAACATCTTTTGCAGATCTTGCCAAGCAATTGTATTTAAATGTCTTAGTCATACTTACTTGGATCATAATCATCTTGGTTTACTTATCTTCTAGCAAATTACTCCAATCTCATTTCAGATAAGTATGAGAGAGTGACACTGGAAATGTATATATGATTTATGCAATTCTAAATATCAACGTTTTTCTACCTCTGTTTTAAGTTCTGTTTTTTATATAAGAGGCTTGTCACAAGCTTCACATGAAGAAAAAAATCTGGACTTTCAAAATCTCATTTTCACAGTCAATACAATAATTAAATACAAGACTTCAAGAACTAAAAAGATACTAATCTCCCCTCACAATTGCTTAGTAACTGTGCTCCAAGAAATAGATCTGATTTTAAAATTATCCTCCCAAAATGAACAGAAAATACAGATATTGAAGAACACACACACAAGTAGACAAATACTGTTATGAACCATGTTCTATTATGAAGACCTAACATTTCAGTTACATAGTTGTGTTTACTGGAGTCATAAATGGGGTGATAAGGACTGAGACGAGAACTAGTCTCTCAAGCAGATGTTACCTACATCTATTAGTATCACCAGAGACCAAAAATTAAACTAAGCTGCAGACCCAGAGTTATCTGTCAAGTGGGATGGCCATATAAAATCAAATAAATAAATAAATAATCAATCAATCAAGTTGGCAATACATTGCTCCAATATGAGAACCAACTAGTGACCAGTCTAGATGATGAACCAGCTAGCCCAGTAGGTGGGACAACCTGTATCACTGATAGTCATCACACTGGTCCTAATCGCAATTCTGTTGCTGGAGCAGCTGCAGAAGTAGCTTCAGACTCAGAATCCACATATTCATTAATTCCACAATGAAATCATTTTGATTCTCCTGAATGCAGAACTTAGTCTGCATGGGCTTAAATTTCCACCATTTACCACCCTTCTGCAAGTATACCTTCCAACCTTGCCTGCCAAGTACGCAGAGGAAGCTGATGTATTTGGAAAAGAAAAGCCTAGACCTTGCCACATCATTTGTCACATCAGTTCTGTGACTGCAGCCTTGTGGATAAATCAAAATGACCCAACTTTTTTTCTGCGACTTTTGGCAGCCTTGCATTAGAGTAGATGTCAAGGCCCATATCTTTTCTTGTCATACTTATTTCCATGCCAATTTCTTACCAGCAAACTGTCTGGACTGCTCTATCCTCTCCCCTTGGGATGGTTTCCTTGGACATTACATCTGACTCCACGTGTCAAGAACTAATGCTATTTTGTTGGTAGCTGGTTTCTTTTCTAAAATGGTCTGTTCAGCCTTCCCCTGTGCCTCTGAAACAGTTTTTGGTCATCCAACAAGTTTTCCAGAACCAAAGTTTGGCCAATCCACTCTCCATGGAATGTTTTTGTAAAACTCTATTTCAACAACTGGATGTAAAGCTTTAGTTGTCCTCTGCCCATCACCCATAGTCAGATGTAGAAGCAAGGAGGACAAAATTAGAACAATACTTTCACTGCTTCATTGTAAACTAGCAGCAAGACAATTGTCAAGATCCTTTCCCTATGGCTGAGTTTGTTGTATAATAACTCAGTTCATTCTCCACTTGGATGGAGTCATTTCAGGCCAACTACAATTGCCACCTGTGCAGTTTTGATAAACACTTCCAAGTCTTCCATTCTTTCAGAGAATTCCTGTTTAGTCCCAAATCTCAGGTTATTCTGTGCCTTCTTAAAGATCAACTGAATCATGCCAAGGACTTCTACAAGTGTTCTTCTGACTATCATAATTGGAAAGACCCTCCCCTGATTATTGTTGGGGACATGTCTCCCTTTGTACTAGATTTCACCTCTCTACCCAAGTGGCTAAGAAACTGAATGTCAAGTTTATTGGACAAATCTCTCCATAGCATAGATCAATCCTGTGGCCTGTCACCTACAGCTGCCAGCAAGTCTAAAACATATCCAGTTTTTCACTGTTCCCTCCTGGTACTGGAACACAACTCTCCATCCAAATGGGCAGGGGAAAAAGAATTCAATGTAGATTAGAATATTTGATCCACTGCAAAAGCTATCCAAATAGCTTGGGACTTGGGATATGGCAGATGGCATTCAAGCACATATCCTTCAACAATTCCATTTGCAATACCTTTACAAGCCCAAGTTGTCTGACTAGCAATCAGGGTCTTTGTATCTGCCAGAAGTTGTAATTCTGAGGAGGAGATAGACTTGTTTGATGTGTGGGAAAGAGGCAGCTGAATATTAATAGTACTTGTGTGTGTTGAGAGAGATACTGGCTGTCCCATTCAAAGATGACAGGAAAAGATCTCGAATTGGGAGTCAGTGCCTACCAAAGAAGTAGAAAAGATGGAAATACCCCTTCCATGTCATAAGAAGGTGGAACTGAGAGGCCTGAAAGGGGGTAAATCTTTCCAGCTCCAGCCAAAGAAGAAATAAAAATGGAAGGGGTGGCACAGTACCCTCTAGCTACCCATGACCAGAAATAGGGAGGTGGAGAAACATGTGACATTTCCAGACACATAGAGGGAAGGGAAAGAAAAAATAGGAAAGGTATTAGGGCTGAGACTGGCAAAGTAAGAGCTAATGGTTGCTAAGCTAGAGAGAACCATTTCAATTGCCTCCCAAGGCCATTAAGAGACCAGACAGAATATTCATTCACTTAGAAGGACAGGAAGAAAGGCTCTGACTTCTTTGCCCTGCAGCAGGTAATCAAGTATTAAAATCTTAATTTTTCTTGCAATAAATATCTAGCCAATATCTAGATTAGAATCTAGCCAAGCTATTATCTGAGAGTTTTCTGCCAGTGAAGCTGAGTGCTGAATAAGGTCTGGAGAGCTATGATTTACTACCAACTGCTGGTGTGAAGCTTGACAGGTATTAAGCCATAGTTTGCTTAAACCTAATTTGCTGTGATTGTTCACACTAATCATAAGTATAAAACAGTTAAAATACTACAGTTGGGATTATAAACACACCAAGAAAAATACCAAACAAATTACATCACAGTATAATGAAATATAAAACAAGGTAGTAACCTCCAGTATATATACAGTGAAGACCTGTTCATTAGCAATGTTATGAACAACATTCCTAACAATGCTATTCTTCAAAAACAAAAGCATGGATGCCAGAAAAAATCATACAACACCGAGAATGTTTTGTGAAAACCATCAAATAAATGTAGTTTGCTTTTTATTCTACTTGTCAAGGGGGACAATTTTAAGCTTGCACATGTTTTCTCTCATGCTTGATAATTCCATTCTCCATTTTTAAGTTAACTACAGCCTGCTTTGGATGCTGGAGCCATATCTTCTGAGGGAGATGTTTTTATCAGAAAAGTTTTTCCAGAGTGAAACTAAGCCACTGTAATCAGATATGCAGACTTATGTAATTTCCCAAAGTATGCAGCTAGGTCCTCTGGAGATATGGGCTGTACAGATACCCAAATCTAGATCCTCTTAAAAAAAATTTTTTTTTCTGTTTTAGATTACTAGCAATTTAATATCATAATTATGGCTTGTTCAAATGTTCTGGAATTTCCTGGTATCTATAAATCATTCCAACTGACATCAGAAGCTTCCAATCTCTTCCTTATGGCTACTTCTTCTGGACGTTGGGAAGAGCAAAGCAGAAAGCTACATTCATTCTAAGTAACAATCCACTGTACAGTGGATACCTTAGTATTAAGTACAGTGGAACCTCGGGTTACGAATGCTTCTGTTAATGAACTTTTCGGGTTACAACCAGCTCCGGCTGCAAAATTTTGCTTCGGTTTGCGAACTCCGCCTCGAGGTACGAACAGGATACGCGGCCATTTTCCTTCCCGTGACACAGTCCGCGGCCATTTTTCCGCCCCTGACATGTGGTCCGCGGCCATTTTCCGCCCCTGACACATGGTCCGCGGCCATTTTTCCACCCCGACACGTGGTCCACGGCCATTTTTCCGCCCGACACGTGGTCCGCAACCATTTTTCTGCCCGACACGTGGTCCATGGCCATTTTTCCGCCCCCGACACGTGGTCCGCGGCCATTTTTCCGCCCCCGACACGTGGTCCGCGGCCATTTTTCCGCCCCCGACACGTGGTCCGTGGCCATTTTTCCGCCCCCAACACGTGGTCCGCGGCCATTTTTCCGCCCCTGACACGTGGTCCGCGGCCATTTTTCCGCCCCTGACACGTGGTCCGCGGCCATTTTTCCGCCCCTGATACGTGGTCGTAGGGAGGGGGACTCTCCCTCCAAGCAATAGCCGCCTCCCTGTCCTCCACGCCAGAACGGATTAACGGTAATTACATTGAACCTTATGGGGAAATTTCCTTCAGGTTGCAACCAATTCGGGTTGCAACCAGAGTCACGGAACGAATTAAGTTCGTAAACCAAGGTTCCACTGTATTCAGTTTAAGACAAAACCCTTTATTGTACAGGTAGTCCCCAGTTTAAGAACGAGTTCTGTTCCCAAGGTGTGTCCTTAAGTCGAATTTGTATGTAAGCCAGAACAGTATTATTGTATAATACTGTATAAGTAGTATTGTGTAATTAACTGGAACCATAGTGTATTTAACTCAAATTTTGCTGAAACAGGCTCCGTTCTTAACTATGGGTCATCCGTAAACTGGGTGTTCTTAACCTGGGGAGTACCTGTATTACAAATATGTTGATGTAATTTGCAGTTGTTTATTAATGCTATATTTAGGTTTGGATGTAAAATTTAAAGAATCTTATGATTTTAACATCAACATTTCAAATCCTAGTTAACACTGATATGTTTTTTTCTATCTTTAAGGTCTAAGTTATCTAAACATTAGAGTGTTAATAATCTCTAATCAATACTGTATAAATACTACTGTATCAAAATAATATATCAGTTATGTCTCATAACAATATAATAAAACAAATTAAAAAAAGAAAGCTATTTTACTTAGCAGCAGCCATTTTGACATACTGCAGACTTCTGCTTCATCCAACTGTAGCTTAGCCAGCAGCCACTTTATTATACTACCTTAGTTATTTTTATTGCAGCTGATCACTGTAAAGTACAGTAGTGCTCCCCCCTCCTTCCTTGGTATTATGCATTTTAAATTGTAAAGCTGAGGAAGTGACAATGTCACTAATAACTGAAAGCCAATCTAGGCTTCTTCAGCATTAGTGTATATCAAAACCAATCACATGCTTATACATACTTGTTGCATGAATACTAATTCAAAGGTGAAAAATTCAAATTTTGTTTATTCTGTTCTGTTACAATAATAAATGTAATTTATTATTAATAGTGTTTCCAAAACAGAATTTAGTTACATTCCTCTAATGAGCCCTAGGATTATGGAGGGAATATGGGAGGCAACATTAGAAAGACCTTTGACTTCTCTGATTACCAACATTTTCCCAAATCAACAATCTCATACGAGATATCATAGGGAGCTTTTATATGCAGATGTTAGAGCTGAGAAACTAGCTTAATTCACATTATCATCAATTGTTGATCAATTCTATCATTTGTTCTTTTCATCAATTCTATCCCTTTGATTGGAGTTGGGTATATTAGGCTGAAGATTCGCCTAATGTTCTCCAGCAAGCCAACCAATGTAGTTAGTTTGCATATTTGTTGTGTTTTTATTCTTGTTCCTAGTTACAAACTGTCTTGAGTCTCAGGTGGTAGGTAATATACAAAATTTTGTATAAATAAACAAAGGGATATTAACATATAAGAGAGATGTGGTTGGGAGATTGCAACTTAACATAATAATTTATACATCTGGAAAAAGCAACGCCAGTTCACTAAAATGTGTCATATTAAAATGGTTAGCACTTATGGTTCCAGAAGGATACTGTTTTGCTGAAAGCAAGTAACGTTACCCTCGCTGTAAATAAGCTTTACTTCTGGAAGATCTGGTGTGTAGCCTTTCCTGAAATTCTTAGGTTGCAATGTAAGCTCATGCTGTATTCAGTGGGACTTACTTCAAAGTAGACATGAGCGGGAATAATCTGCTAGTCACCTCTTTGGTTCACACCAAACTTCTCCAACTCCATTAATAAAACTGCTTCTTCCCCTCAGAGGCGAGGTTTTACAACCAGAGACACGGCTAGAGCCAACCGCCCAGGGGAAGCCGCCTCCGCGGGCCCTGCAAAGAGCTCCACCTGCCCTAGCCACGCACCCGTTCTGCGGCCCCACCTCATTTCGCCAACGACGGCGTGAGAAAAAAGTAGCCTCGCCTCTCCACCAACAGGCACCCACAACCTCTCCATCGGCTCCTTTTGCTACGCTACGCACCTCAAACACCACTTCGTCGTCAAACTCCGGTGTCATCCTCCTCCGCCATTCATGCCCCTCTCCTCAGGCACTATGGGAAAGAGAGTCCGCCGAGCCCCCGCGTTATAATCTCTTCCCACAAAGCCCCACCGCGGCGGCCCAAAAACTACGACTCCCACTAGCCACTGCGGGAAGAAGGGGAGGAGAAGAATCCGTGGTGTTGCTGCGCAGATTGGAGTAGAACGGGCGGAGAAGGTCTACCGTGCGTCTGTATTTACGGCAGTTGGCCTGTAGAGGTCTCTGTGTTACAGCTCGCAGGGCAAATCAGGGAACTTTGCTAAGACTGCGGCGACCGTCAGAGCTCGTTCGGTCAGTCCGTCGCGCTCTTTCTCTCTTCGCTGCGGGAATGTTATACAGGAACCGGAGCGACGAGCTGCGCTTTTTGGCAGCCGCCGGGACCGAGCAGCGGACTTTACCCTTCCATGCAGCAACGACTCTGAGAGGGGCTGTTATGCTTTAAAGAGGGGCCCGGGACAAGGAGCGGAGCAAGGCAACGCGCATGGAAGGGAGGCACCATGAGTGCAGCCGGTGAGTGCTCGACGCACCGAGCGGGACGCGGAGAAAAGTGGCTGGGAAGTTCTCTGGGCGCTTGGCGATCGCCACCGTGACAGATGCGGCGGGTCAAGGTGCGGATTAAAAAAATGCACCGCAGCCAGCTGAGCAAGAGGGACACAATAGGAGGAAATGGCTTCTCAGCCCTCTCCTTGCCTTTGTTCCTTAAAGCTCCAAAAGGAGGTGGGAGGTGGCTTGAGGGTCTACTTGGGAGAAACTCCCCAGGGTTGGAAGTGCAACTCCTTGTCCTTGTTCCGAACGCCTCGGGTTTGTCTTCAGTTCTGAGTTCTTTGTTTTGTTATCTTTCCTGTGGGGGTGAGAAGCGCGGAAGATCAGCTGCCCCAGAGAGGAAAAATCAGCGTCTCAAGGACTTGCGTGTCCTCAACCCTTGCTTTACTTCTCAGTCCCTTTTCTAATCACTTTGTGAGATCTGTTATTATTCAGTTTTTCCTAGCGCATACTCGTCTGAGTATAGTCTGATAGCGGAGAGTGAAAAAGTAACTCTTCCTGAACTATATTTAATATTGTCTGATGAAGTTTATTTTTGTTCCCTCGCGATCTTAACAATTGAGAGAACGACCCTTCGGCTGAACTACAGCTTCCTTCGTGGTGGCTGGGAACGATGAGACCTGTAGACTAACACATCTGGAGGAAAGCTGGAATAAACAAAGCCCCAATTTCCTGCCTTCTGTAGACGGAAAAGAATCCATACTTGCTCTGTGTTTTCTTTTTCTTTTCCCACCCTTTTTGGGTGTGCGGAGATCACCTTAAATAGACCCAGGAGCGGGTACGTGAAAAACAAGGACTCCCAGCTCTTTTTCCCAGGCATGAAGACTTAAGGATTAAAACATTTATAGGAATTGTGTTTTGTGTCTAAGAATTCAGATGGGTCTTGTTTGTAGCTGTATGTTGTGCAGATATGTAAGGGGATAACTTAATGGATCCTTTGTTGAAAAGTTACACAAAGCATGTTGAGGCAGTTGTTAAGGGCATTTTGATATTAATACTTTTTGTTGACGTTTTGAATAGTGAATGCGTACTTAACTCTAAAACTAAAGCTGTCAATTATAAATAAAAGAGTTCAGGCATGGATTTGTACTAGTAAGAGTTTGCTGGTTCAAACTGCTGTGGCAATCACGAGAGAGGATTGTTCAAAATTGTTTTCTTATCTCTGCCTAAGTCACTGGCATGGTTTTTGCTATCTGTTACTTTCATGTGAATACCTTTGCTCCCATTGGAGCAAACAAATAATTTATTGTTTTGTTTCAAATTACAGAATGTTGTGGGAGTTCACATTAAATGGCCTGCGTTGTGTTTTTAAATAGTATGTTTTGCAGCTAAATCTATCTGTGCAAAGAGTTAATTGTTTTTTTAAGAAACTGATGGTGGCCTGAGGACTACCTGTTAACATACTTATGGCACGATCCAGCTTATCCATGTTTATTCAAAAGTAAATTCCATGGGAATCAGTGGAACTTAAAGGGTGCCTTCACTTGATACACTAAATTGCAGACTAACCAATCACATTTAAACAGCATATTTTAACAAACGCAGCCCACATGATTAGTTTATGATCACTGTGTTGTGAAAACACAGCTATTTCTTGGGAGCATATAAAATTGAATTTAATCAGAAAATTAGTCAGTTGCGTTCGTAGACATATTAATGTTAGAAATTTTCATTTTGGACACTGCTTTTGGCCAGTCATTTGTTTGCATCATATTTAATTACAAATAATTGATTGTGTAGTTTTCTTCTTGAAATTAACTCTTGATTTCATTACTTACTTTCTTGTAAATATTTAAGATTGTAGCTGTGACTGAAAATTTACACTGTGCTTCCCTATGGAGACTGGCCTAATAAAATATATGACAGTAATTGTGGTATATTGTTTTCTGGGTTCAACGTAGGAGCTGTCAGTACTAAAGTGCTCTGAATAGTAATACTTTACTGGAAAACATAGATACTATATTTTCACTAGCAATGAAGCAAACAACTGGATAAAGGAATAGTTGCAGTTATGCAGTCTCATAGTAAAGTTTGTATCTATAATTGCCTCTTCATGTCATTCCACTGTGATGAAGCAATGGAACGTGAGATGGTTTATATGGATACAGATATTTTAGTCTGTTTTTATAAACATTTGTGTCTCATCCTTCTCATGCTTGTATGCTATATTTTACTTGGTATGTAAAGTTGCAAATTAATATTTATGAACTGATTTTTGTATGAACTAATCAGAATTGCATGAATATGCAGCTTCCTTTTTTTTCCTACCTAGGAATAAATAATGTATCTAGATGATGGATGAGCACAGTCATACTGGCCAATGATAGGTGTGAGAAGTGGCATGGAAAAGTCACAGAATCAATATAGCCATGGTAGTCTAGAAATTTATGGGCCTTTGGAATTTAAATGCGTGCCGAAATCACCACTAGATTTTCTTTAGTGATTGTTGTCCTTGGGATTAGGTCTATTTGGGCAGAGCAAAGCCCAAATTATTGTTCTTATCTGTTGTCCGGTTGGTGACGCTGACACATAGTTTATATTCTGAGTGAGTTCTGGACTTCATAAACTATTATTAGATCTCTTTTTTATGCTACTTTTTTTTTTGAAAACTACATTTGTGTGAGATGCAGCGCTAAATATATACGTTTTTGTATAATGGTAAATATTTGCCACTGCTATTTTGCTTTCCTAATGCTATTTTGCTTTCTTAATGCAGATTTCACTGTGAAATTTCTTATCTTTTCAAGAGTATAACCCAAATTAATCAAGATCAGGATGGCCAAGGCATTAGATCCAGATCTCTTTCAAGATATCAAATGATTTGCAGTAAATTTATCAAATCGTGGTAAAAACATCCCCTATCCTTCCTACTAAATTAGGCTGCTCTAATGATTTGGAGGTTTGTCAGGAGTGATTTTTTGTATGACGGGACCTGCTAGGTCAGTTCAGTTTCTGATAAATTTTTGATTCAGCCATGTATTTGAAGGCATTCTGTTCCTTAGTTTTAGTACATGTTTGCCCATTGGCTTCAATTGTTGGACCTTGAGTTTCCAGGAAAGTGGATTACAAATAGATTCCCCATCAAGTTAAAATAAGTCACATATACAAAGACTGGAAATCATTCATGAATTGTGCTTTGTTTGAACTGATCAACAGTAATGATTAAGCATCCCTGACAATTGCCAGTGTAGAAAACTAAAGGAAAGCCATACTTTTTTAAAGAAAATGTCAATGGTTTTATTTAGTTATTTTTTCAGAGTCATTATCTATTTTCTCTCTTAATTTTCTCTAGTTTAGTAGTCACATTTGTTTGTATGAGTAACATTCACAACAAATTTTTCATTGAATCAAAAGATGTGATAAACCATGTGGATTAGCTCCTTTAAGATAGCTTTGAAGGAAGTAGTACAGAAATGACTTTTAAAATAATGAAATATAACTATAAAGGACTAATTAAAATGATTGTGGTGTTTGATCAAGCCCATATCTCCTACTTTTATCCCTTGCCTTGTAGTTGCTGCATAGTTGTCTGTAGGAATACTTTATTTTAGAAATACTTTAATAGTGTATTTTGGAGTACAGGTAGTCCCTATCTTAAGAATGAGTTCCGTTCCCAAGGTCTGTCCTTAAGTCAAATTTGTATGTAAGTCAGAACAGTATTATACAATGTATAAGGAGTATCGTGTAATGAACTCAAACCATTGTGTATTTAACTCAAATTTTGCTACAGTGGGCACTGTTCTTAACTAGGGTCATCTGTCAACCAAGCGTTCTTAACCCAGGGACTAACTGTACTGTTAAGTCTCTTCATTTCATAGTTTATTTTTCTTTCTTACAGATTTCGTAACTGCCATATGAATGATAGAAATAATTGTTTTTGCTTTTTTTAATGTTGTATATTTTCCTAAAACAATATTGGTGATATAGATAGCAAGTAACAAAGAAATACAACATGGATTTTTTTGCTACTGAATAGCTACTTTTATTAAATATATCACTACTCTCATAATTTGAAAGCTTCATCTTTCTTAACAAGCAATTCTTTGAAGTGCATTCCTGATCCCAATGGTAAGGTAATAATAGAGGGATAGAAGGGACAGAGAAGCCAATCGAGATAAAATTGGTATTGTTCTGAACTTGCAAATCAGCTTCAGATCTTTGATTTCAAAGTCATTTGAAAGTTAGGCAGAGGTAACATTGTATCATACTTAATTCTGACATAGCAGGAGTTGGAGCATATGAGTTAGGATCTGCTTCTACTCTTAACTCTCTTGAATTGAAGAAAAGTGTTATGTTTTCAGTGTTCCTTTTGAGGAGTGTTGACATCTTCTAAAGCATGACTGTTCATTGAGAGACAAAGGGCATGATTATGAAGATTAAAAGTCTATCCAAATGATATATTTTTTAAAAATCCAGCTAATTTGGTTGAGCACGATAACTTATATGACTGTGGGCAGCTACAGTAAACTGGAAGAAAACCTACTTAAATTAAGTAGGCTTAATTCTCTGCAGGCATTGCATAAGGTTGCACTCATAATTTTGAGGCTTGTAGAATTTATGTTTCTTTTCAGATTCTGTTAAGGTAGCATAAGTTCCTGTTAGCTTTGGCTTTAGGTTAACCATGAATTTTCTAGGATTTGTGGAGGCAGCTGAAAGGATTTGTGTATTTTTTGAAAGTGGCAGCTAGTAGTTTTAGCTGTGGTACAATTTGAGTGAGCCAGTGGAGTTTTTTGCCTACCTAACATTAATAAATACATCTTGTTTTGAATAAATGTTGGTGCTGGAGTATTCCAGTATTGAGATAGGTTACATTTACTTATTTGATTTAAATCTACCTTTCTGCTCCAAACACATTCAAGGTTGTCACTTTTTTAATTATTTCAAAGTTGTTCACAATTTTCCTATTTTCCTGAGCAGAAACTAAACATTTGGCTTGTTTTCCTTTTGGGTTTTGGATATGTTTTGCACAGTAAAAAAAATTACTGTGCAAAATTTTTTAAAAATTTTGCACAGTAACTATTTTCTTTCCTCCTTCTCTCTCTCTGTGCCCTTAAAGTTCTAAATAACATCTTCCGGGATATTGTGAGTCATTTCCTTTTATGTTTACAGTGAATACTTGAGCACCTGAAAGGAATCACAGCCATGGTATAAACAACATTAATGTAAAAAAAAAAAAAAGCTTGCATCAAACTGGAAGAAGAGTTGGATATATTCTGATGCATTTTTTGTTTGTTCGTTTGTTTATAATGCTAATAGCTATTATGGGAGAATAATGGTGAGGAAACATTTAAATAAGAATCTGAGGAAGAAAATTTATGATCAGAATAAAAAGATATTTTATAACAAAGGTTGAAGAATACTGCTTCACTGGAAGAAGGCTGGGGGAAGTATTTGTTGAGATTTTCTTTGTTTATGAGGAAAGGCTTTTATTCTGAGAGTTTACAGACACTTCTACATTTGAAAGCAACTGCTGGGAAGAATTTTACTATCTGATTGAGCAAAGGAGTCTGAAGCATTTTGGACGAGAAGTGGGGTTGCTGAAGGCAGCTGACTGTGATTCATATTTGATAAAATTGTCTGTGGGACATATACTTGATGATGAAAATCAAAAGGCAAGTTTCAACCTGGACTAAATCAAACAATCTAGGAGTCTTGCAATAATTGAAACTGTACGTGGCTGCTAAACAATTTGGGGACTTTCCTGTGAAAAGTGATCTTTTGTGAGATCACTGATGACTTTTCAGCTTAATTTCTAGAACCCCAAATTAGTGTAATGGACTCATGGCACAAGGTAAGATTGAGGGAGTAAATATTTATTGAGAATACAGTTTGAGACAATAGAAAAATTAAGCTACAACTTCTAAATATGCAAAGTTCATGCAAAAATGGTTACAATAAAATAGGTATATTTAGGATTAGAGTTGAAGGGCTAGTTTTGCTTTAAAATAAGATGGCTTGCTTGAGGGGAGGAGAATTTTTAGTCATCAGCTTAGAGTAGATACGATTATTTGCAGAAAAGATAACAGGTTTTCTGTTTTGGATGCTGTAAAAAAATTGATCTGGATCTATATACTACTAAAACACTCATGTCTGTTTGTAACCTTCAATTGGGCAAAATGGTGCATCATAGGGCGACAATTTTTGAACCAAGATATCTCAAATGGGCTAACTTACAGAATGCGTCCAAAATCCGGGACCCATTACTCCTGTGGGATTGAAATTTGGCAAAGTTGTGGCTGCTTCAGCCCTGCTGCGCTGCTGCTGCTTTAGCACCACTGCGCTGCCGCAGTCACGGTCATGTGATTGTCATTTCCAGCATTCTCTGACAGCTTTCCACAAGTCAGTGAGGAAGCCAGCAGGAAGTCTAAACTTGATCATGATTGCTGATGCTCCCTGCCAGCTTCCCACAAGTAAATCATTGGCGAAGCTGGCAGGAAGTTTCAAGTCCAAGGCCAGCAGGCAGGTAAGTGGCTCCTGCCGGGTGGGGGAGGGAGCGAGCAGGTGCGCAAGAGGTGCAGCGAGGGTTACGGACAGTGTGTGGGGGTGCACAAGAGGCACGGCATGGGTCAAGAAAGATGGCAAGGGGTCAGGGAGGGTGCGTGAGAGTGTGTGGGCCAGGGGGTGTGTGTCAGGCCTAGCCCAAGGAAATCCAGGAGACCATACAGAAATTATCCAGCAAGGTTTATTAGCTACAACCCATTTACAGGAATCTTCCCAGACTGAAGCCCAGTTCCCAGGCTCAGTCAGTTCACACCGATGGGATTTCTCAGGGAGGTGCCAATCTCCTCCGCTTATCTCTTCCTCGCTCCTCTGGAGATGAGAGCACATTCTTTACTCCCCTCCCGCCATTCCAGTCTATCACAGTGTGCGAGGGAGAGGAGGGAGGAAGGAAGAGGGAGGGATGGAGGGAAAGGAGGAACAGGAAGGGAGAGAGGAAGGAAGAAAAGAAAGATGAGGGAGGGAGAGAGGAATAGGAAGGAAAGGGAGGGAGGGAGGGAGGAACAGGAAGGAAAGGAAGAAAAGGAGGGAGGAACAGGAAGGGAGGAAGGAAGGAAGGAACAAACAGGGAGGTAGGGAAGGAAGGAACAGGGAGGAAGGGAGGGAGGAAGAAAGGAAAAAAGGACCAGGGAGGGAGGAAGAAAGGAAGAAAGGACCAGGGAGGGAGGGAGGGAGGGAGGGAGGGAGGAAGGAAGGAAGGAAGGAAGGAAGGAAGGAAGGAAGGAAGGAAGGAAGGAAGGAAGGAAGGAAGATTTCCGACACTTCCTGCCAGCTTCACACAAGGAAAGTCACTGGGAAAGCCGGCAGGAAGTTGGAAGTCTCTCCTGCTCCCATTGCTGTTTTGCCCACCTCTGGTCATTCTGTTTCTCTGTTTAGGTAAAGAAATATCTCTGAAACATAAACCCAATGGGTCACAGGTTGTCTAGTTTATTTTTAAAGGGTACTCATGGATTGATAAACCAATTGTGCATTAATTTCTGGTGGTGACTGACCCTGGACAGACTCTAAACCTATATTGCTTCATTTGTATACAGTAGATTTTTATCTTGCATCAGAGAGTACGCAACCCAGATAAATATAATATGTGACAAATCTAGAGAAAGGAGGTTTTGTTTGTCTTTGGAAGCAGATGCAAAGGTAAGGATGCTATTAGCATATGACAAGAGTATTCAAAAATAACTTCATTTTCTCCCAGGATCTATCTTCTGCAGTTACCACATGGTATCAGGAAAATATGTGTTTGGTATAAGGAGTTGCAGACAGATGCTATAATTAAACTGAGAATACTTCTTTGCCTTTGAATATGAAGTCCTGTATAATCCTTGTATGAGAGTCCATAGTCTTGTCTAATTGTATATGCATGCTGTAGCTTAAGTTTCACTAAAGTGGATAAACCTAGGAAGAGTATAAAAGCTTCTGAATTAAATTTACTTACTTGCTTTCAGATACTAAAAGAATTAATTGTTTAGACTATAAATATATGTATTACTTCTGTGCATTTTTCCTTCTGTAAAAATTGTATAGAAGCCAAAATGATAAAACTGTATAGGATACTTTTTATCGTTATAGTTACATTCTACCTTTTTCTGAAAACTTGAAGTGGTATATATGAAGGTCTGCCTTCATTTTATTTTCACTACAATTTTCTGGGGTATATTGAACTGAGAGGTAGTGATTACAGAGTCATCTTATGAGCATTCCATGGTCAAGTACAGACTGAACCGACCTCTTCCCAACACTGTGCAACGCTGGTTAAATTGGGAAGTTTTCTGAAAGAACTATGTACAAATAGGCCTGTGGTCTGTTAGTGTTGATTGTTTCTTAAATTGTTATAAGTTACATTATTTATGTCAGTGTTTTATGATTAGGAAAGAACAGGCTTGGAAATTAAAATGATATGAGATCATTATGACAGAACTTGTTTGTCCTGAATATTAAGGAAAATGAGATTGATATTGAAAATCGGAGATGATGCATCTTCAGGTTTGCTTGGCAGTCTAGATTTTGTAGTCTTCAGAAGAAAGGAGGAATCTTTTCAGTTGCCAACTGGAGGATATAGTATCAGTTTATACATACAGCTTTCTATTAAAGGGTGGGAATTTGACTTCTAACAAAAAAAGGTCTAACAACAAATTACAAAACTTCTTTTATGATAGCCAAATTGAGATTACTTGTTAAACACAGCCAGTGCACTAAAAATAAAATATGATAGAAAATAGCAATTTCAAACATTGAAGCATCTCTTTGCCAACTCTATAGGGTAAGCTGCTAGGAATTGTAGTTCAACGACATCTGGTGTGTACAGGTTCCTCACACTGAGTTACAATCTTTAGAGAAGTTAAGCAAACCAAGTGGAAAATTCAAATATTAGCTGAGCTTACATGTAACAATAAGTTATAATATGGCTTGTCTCGTGTGTTTCTAGCAATTTGGTTTGTTCAGTATGGTTCAGGGCTTAGCATATTGCATGAACCAGCTGTTTTTGCTCAGCAGCTGTGATTAAGCAAATAATGTGTAAGTGTGATGTAAATCTTATCAGGGAGTGATAAAATAGAAGTAGAAGTTGATGTGGTAAGACTTTGTTGTTTGAAATTGGCTGAAGTTGACATATTTTCTCAGATTTGGTTGTCCCTTTTTTAAAAAAATGGTACCAGTAAGTCAGTTGCAGGTATGTAAGAAAGAAGTATATTGGCACATGTAGACATGAAAATCTTCCATATCCTTGGAGAGAGTTTTTGGTATGTGGAGTCCTTGGTGCTCTCTGAACCAAATTCAGTGAGTGCTAGGGACTCCACAGTTCAACCCTGAGCTACATATATTCTCTTCTATTGGAGGTTTTGATATATTGAATATTGGGTGGGTATTTGTGGATGATGAGAATCCAGTGGGAAGGTGTTTCAACCTTGACTTTCAAAGCCTTTTTTAAAAACTAATCATAGGTAAAAACCTCCACACCAGAGTTAAAATATAAACCCTCCAACATGAAAACTCTATTCAGGGCAAAAAGTAAATTATGTTCAGATTTAACAGCTTCTAACAGCTATTTTCTACAGTGTAAACTTTGGCCACTTTGGGGAAAACTTTGCAATAGAAGTGCACAATGGCCTGTTAAGAACAGACCAAATAATGCATCATTAGAGAGGAGATCAGTCACCAAAGAATGATAAGACATTTCAGGAATATATTTGCGACTATCTCTGTGTTGGTGTCTGACTACTCACTAATTATAATCATTCTTGGTGATAAACTGATATTTAAATCAGTTTTCTACAATTTTAATGTTGCCTAATACTCGCTTTAAATAAGAAAATCTTAATTGTTAACTTTTTGTTTCTTTTCATTCTTGGCAAACAAACATTTAAAGAACACAATTAAATCATGACTCATTAACACTTATCTCCCTTCTCACTGGTTGGTGAAACTTTTCCTTACAGATAGATCTCATACAAAGGCTTGCATTTTATAACTTGCACAACATTATTCTGACCAACCTGATATTTCTCTTTTTTTCCTTTTTCCCTCCTTTCTAGAAACTAAGAAGCCACCAGTGGCCCCAAAACCAAAATTGGTGATAGGACACAAAATAGTGCCACCTCCTGTAGCACCTAAACCAGACGTGGTGGTGGTGGATGTTCTGCAATCCTCAAAGAAAACAAAGCCTGCAATAGCACCAAAACCAAAAGTGCTTAAATCCTCGTCTGTTCCTGAAGTTAAAACTGCCTCTGCCTCCATAAGGAGAAATTTAAAGAGTTTAGAAGATCACAAAAAAGACTCTTCTGAGTACTTTGTTCATCTGAATTATAAAAATGGGGTGCCAACAGACAATGCGGCTTATATTATATCCCTGTGTTCTTGCAATTTTGAGTGCATCCATAAATGTGGGGATCAGGAGAATACATGCAAAAATGCAACCATTTTTGAACAGTTAGAAAACCTAGAGAACATTGATATAGATGAACAACCATCATCATCTTTGAAGCCTGGAACAATATTTGAAAGCAATAATGAAAACAATACCAATAACTATAAGGTTGTCTTAAAGACTAATGTTCTAGAGGAAAAACTTGAAGATGTTGTGATACAAAATGTTTTCCCTAATAATGGCCATTTGAGGCAAAGGCATTTAAGTAAACCTGAAACAGTTAATCCTGTTAATTATAACAATGATATTAAAATAGAATTTACAAATCTTGTCCCACCTATATCCAGTTTTGAAAAAATTAAGGACAGCTCAAATGATGATGCAAAGATAGCTGTTGTTGAATCTGAAATGTTGGAAGTTCCTCTTTTGACTGAAAACAACAATAATTCCTTCTGTTTGAGTAACTCAGCAGATATGGAAAAAATGGATGTGGATAATACATCTATAATATCTTGCCCAAAAGACAGTGACAGACTTTCATTTGGAACCAACTCTGTAGTATCAACTAAACCTTTTCCAGTTCCAAAACCAAGAAAGCTACATACTTCCTGTCTAGTTCGTCAAGATGGCATTGATGTTTCAGGAGAGGATGAATATGATAGTTCTGGGATTCATGAGTATGCCACTAAGAAAACAGCAAAAATTAATGTTCTAGTTCAGAGCGTTTCCTATAAAAATCAAGAACATATAAATGCAGTGGATAAATTTGAGGTTGCTTCATATTCTGTAAGAAAAGTGCATCCTACAACAGAATCTGCTGAATCCAAAGAACTGATTCCACAAAGCCACTCACCTGAAATTGTACATGAAAACTCTCACTTAGAAAATATTGGACATTCTTTGGACCTTCATTCAATAAACCCTTCCATTAACATAATGGAAGATAACAGTATGTTGGCAACTGATCCTAAAGAGACTGGCTTTGTACGCTGTAGTAATCTTTCTATGAGTTTGCCTAAACAAATAAAATTATCATGCAATCAACCTTTACCGGCCTTGGTGACCCTCGATGCCTCTGCACAAAAGAAGGAAGCTAAATATGTTTACTTAAAAGGTGAAAGTTCACGAATCATTCCTAAGAAACCTCAAAGACATGGCATCGCTGCAGCTGGACTATTAAAAAAAGCTTCATCAGAGGAACTCTTAGAGACAAGTGCTTATTTTTCTAATGAAAATAGACCTTCAGAGGCTCCTCTGATAAGGCATTTCTCAACCAGAGAAGAAAATGCAGTCCTGTCATGTGATACTCCAACATCATCTTTGGAGAAACCAATTTGGAAATTACCTCATCCTATCCTTCCATTTTCAGGAAACCCAGAAGCCTTAAAAAACACCAAAAATGCAAAAAAAATGGAATGCTTCAGGACTATAACAAAACCTCGAGCCAAATCCTTGTCTTCTGTAGACATGGACAGAATACACAAGCCTCCAAAAGAACCTCAAAAGAAAAGCTCGCTAAAAAAATTCCTAAACATGAAATGGTCTGTTTGCATATTGAAAAGTGACTTCCAGAAATTTCTGGCAAAGGCCACACAGTCTACAGATAATGCCAATGGGAGTATCCCTGGTGGAGAAGGGCCTGCCAAAAACTGGAATGTGATGGCCACGACAAACGGAAGGAAAGCTAAACCTGCAAAGGCACATTCAGCAGAAATAGGCAGCTTATTCTCACAAAAGGGAAAACAGAAATCCAGAGGTCAGAATGAAATTAACATTGGTCAGAGATCAAAGTCTTTAGATGAACAGGCTTTCTCATTGCAAGGACATTTGAATTCTCATACGCATGACAACATACATGAATATGAAAATGTGAGCCATTATGAAGAAATCCCAGAATACGAGAACTTGCCTTTTGCAGCTACTGATAAAGAAATATGTTTTGAAAGACAACATTCTAGCAGTGTTGAAAACCAGGATGCTAATGTGTATGAGGTGGAAGAGCTGTACGAACCTACAAGGAGCTGTTTAGAGTTTGGCAGGTAAACTACTAGGATTGCGAATGTATATGTAGATGTATAGGTGTGGCTCTCCCATTGCATCAAGCCATATACTGTATTTGCTTTTGTTTTTAATATGCTGTGTACATCCACCTATCGTGGTTTGTAAACTGTTTATGGCATAGCATTATTTATTTATTTTATTTATTTATTTATCGAACTTGTCAGCCCCCATCTCATTAAACAGCTCTGGGCGGTTTACAAAACAATTATGCATGAAAGGCTCCTTCAGCTGTTTTTTTTTAAACTACAGTTAGCATGATATGTGAAACATTTATTTTATCTATTTATTGCTGACATTTCTATGCTGCTGTACTCCAATAGTTTTTAGCTTATCCAGAAGTGTAGTTACATTTGGTGTCATATATGGATTAAATTGTCATAATCTCTTTTGTGATTTCACTTATATATAGTTAGCAAGGGGACTTTCAATGGTGGCTCTTTTAGAACATGTTACTTTCCCATTTTTATATTTTGTTTACTTTCCTTCACTTTTCTTTGAGCATTTTGGAAGGATTACTGTCTTGACTTTGTCTGAATGCAGTTTATAGCATAAACAATTTGACTTTTTGAACAATAGCTTTTATCCTAATCTGTGAGCAAATGTTGTCCTTAAGCAGTTGAACATGGAAACACATGATTGGACATCCAGATAACAAATGCAAACATGGACTAAATTTGATGAAATGATTGCAAACGTGCATATACTTAATAAGAGTAAACTTCATTGATTACTTCAGTGGAGCATTTAAGTAGATAGATGCTGCATACATACAATTTTGCTGTTAGTATTATAAAATTGTGTAGTTTTACAAATGTCTCAAAACAGATATTGGTATATTCATCTTGTAGCTGTTGAACTTGTCCAAACTGCAGTGTTACTAAATAAGCCGGCAATCTGCCTAACCTGTTTCAAAATTATATACTGTATGTCAGACTGCAAGTCAGGGACTGCATGATCTAAATTCTTCTCTAGGGGAGAAACACACCCTACATTTCCTGCACATATAAGAAAGCTAGAGAACAATTCAGATAGCCAGCATGGCAGTCCTATGTATGAGACTGTGAAAAGGAAACATTGGATTCATACAACTTGCAGCATGTAGTTACAGAACCTAAAAGCAATTCTGCTTGCGTGTTACAGTAAGCTATTTCTCTAGAGGGCCTTATGGCAGCAATCAGGGCTGTTGTTACCTACATCTGAGCAGTGAAAGATTTCTTCTTCTTCTTAATGTACAGCTCATTAGTCTTGAGGAATAAGTTCCCAGGAAGAGCAGGAATTGACAGTATACTATTAATTAACATGAATGAATGCCAGTGAAAGCACTTCTCATGGCAAGAATTCCATAGTATCTATAGCATAAAATAAAACCCAAACAAATTAGTATACATTCCTTATGTTATGATATTGCACCACAGTATTGATCATATTGTTGTGATCAATATGATAACCTGGGAATGGTTTTGCCATGCTTGCTCCTGAGTTGCTCCTATAATCTCTGTAGATATAAATGTGGAGAACTAGCATTCATTTGGTATTATTTGAATTAAAAAAAATATTTTTACTTTGGGTGTAGCATCATATTGCTATGAAAACGTATTTTCTACTTTCTGCAGAATTTGCGCTGCTTGTCTCAGTGACCCATGAGAAAGCAAACTAGCATGAAATAAAGATATTTCAGCATTTGAATTGAGAAACGTTGTCATATATTCCTTGAACAAATGTTAAGGAACTGATAATACACTAAAATTAGGATAGGACACAATGCATAAAATATGAGACATGGTCCAAACTATAGCTTGTTTTTTATGTTTGTAAACTGACATTAAACCATAGTTCTTTCTTTTGGACATAAGGAGCTATGGTTTAAACTAGCTAAGATTAGTGATCAACAAAACAAAGAAGAGAATGTAAGTTATGTATTTCTTCCCTACAATTGCGATTTATTTTACAAACTGCAAAACGTGTATCTGAATTGATGGAAAATGTGTTTTATTTTATTATTATTAATTTTATTTATTATTAAATTTATATGCCGCCCGTCTCCCCCAGATTTTAATGGTTGATTTCTGGAAGTGTACCTTTGGATGTTTTCCTATACTATTTATGTCATGCTTTACAAATGGGGCACACTTTTAATTCTACTGTGCAGGATGGGACCTGTTTATAGTTTTTTAAACTTTTGTCCCTCTGTGTCTTTCCTTCTCTTTAATCTTCTGTTTTGAACACAGCACATGATGAAACCGGTATAGTAAATTGTTCTGTTTGCATTGGCTCTTTATAGGGCACAATTATTTTAAAAAAACTATTTAAAAAAACCTTGACATAATCTCAACTTTTTTGACATCTCAGGGACTGTTTGTCAACTGGAAGAATCAATAGCCTGAGAGAACTGATGTTTCAGAATCAGATATTACTTGACTGTAAATTTGAGGTCAGCTCTTTAACTGCTAAGTAGCTTATTTATTCAGAGTAAATACAGTGGTACCTTGGGTTACGAACGCCTCTGCTAATGAACTTTTCGGGTTGCGACCAGCTCCGGCGGCAAAAATTTACCTCGGGTTACGAACCGTATCCGTGGCCATTTCCCGCTATGACATGTGGTCCATGGCCATTTCCTGCCGTTCCACGTGGTCCGCGGCCATTTTTCTGCCCGTGCCACGTGGTCCGCGGCCGTTTTTCCGCCCTGCTGCATGGTCCGCGGCTGTTTTTCCGCCCTGCCGCATGGTCCGCGGCCATTTTTCCGCTCTGCCACGTGGTCCGCGGCCATTTTTCCGCCCCTGACACGTGGTCCGCAGATGCCGGAACAGATTAACGGTAATTACATTGAACCTTATGGGAAAATTTGCTTTGGGTTGCGACCACATTGGGTAGCAACCAGAGTCACGGGACGGATTAAGATTGTAACCCGAGGTACCACTGTATCTTTTAGTATAAACTATTGGCAAAGTATAATCAGAAATCATCTACCTATTTATTTGCTGGACACAGCTAGAATAAATCTGTTAATACTTTAAAGCCATATTTAAGAAAAAATACTAAAATCAGGTATTCTCATGAAGAGGACTTCTATTCCACTTAAGTATTTTGTATGTCTCCAGAAAATGAATGATAAGCTTTGATACTTTTGAGAGAATATATAGATCAATTAATCCAAAATCCACAGAGACATGTGCCATATGGTAAAAGATGTCAGTTAAAGTCAAATAGGGTAGGACTATTTAGTGATGACAGGAAATAGATCTTCACGTAATATAAAATGTGTAGTGATACAAAGGTCTCCTCCTTCCTGAATAGGATAGAATTTGTAGCCGAATGGCCAAATTTAGTATTTTCTTTGAAACTGAAAGCCTGCAGTGATTTTGTAAAACTTTAGCTAATCTAATGAATATATTGTCTCTAGAGAGTTGATTTTTTTTCTTTTCTTTTGGCCAATAGAGCTACTAATGCCTTTTTACAGATAAATTGTAAATTAATTCCAGAAAACATAAATTGTGCATCAACCCTAATCAGATATTTATAAAATATTACATTGAACTCATTGAACATATCCAGTTCAATCAAAAATGATTGAGGTCAGCTGTGTGTGTGTGTGTGTGTGTGTACACATATATTTCAGTAGTCTTGTTTTCAGAATTTATAATCCAAAAGACTTGATGCAAAAAAATGGATTTGAAAGGAAGAAGAGAAAATACTTGTTTCTGTATGAATTGCAAAAGAAACACAAACTCCCTAAATTTAAAACATAAATGTAGTTCTATGCTTAGATCCTGTCATCTTGATATTAGTATCAGCTGCACATAACCAGCCATATGAAAGTAGACAAAAGTATATTAGAAAAGTTGTTAGAATTCAGATTTGTAAATGGTTTTGTTCCTTTGTTATTCTTTCTCCAAAATGTTTAAAAATATACAAATAATGGGTTTTAATGAACTTACCATGCTTTTCCTTTGATTATTTGCAGTGCTCAGTCTCCAAAATATCTATAATTTTGTAACTATGTGCCCTTAATTATCGAAGAATGAAATCTTTAAAAAGTTGATTAACCTCCCATGTTTGAAAAGAGAGTATTACCTGGAGAGTGTTTGAATTTAAATAGCTGGAATTAAATAAAGTTGACAGAGCAGTGAGTTTGATAGTTTTGTTTTCTTCTGTTCTAGAACAGATAAAAATGGAGAAGTAAAGAAGACATTAATCCCAGGGAGGAAGCTAATAACAAAAGCATATAAGAATCTTGAAGGATAATGACATATCATGATGAGAAAGGTCAGAATAGTGAAAGGCATTATCTTCCAGTGGTAAGATATGGCTGTTAAAAATGGACAGAGAGAAAAAGTTAGAGAAATTAGACTGTTGTCAGCCCTTTGAAGTAGGCAAGGTCAAGAAATAGAAGCAGCAAGAATTTCAGGAATGCTCTTTATTGTGGTAAGGTAGCCCAACAAAATCTTCAAAGCCTTTCAGTTTCACTCTACCACATTTTATGAGAAACAAAATCAAGGCAGGGTTATTATGAGTTTCTTTCTCACGCTTTCCTTTTCCCAGGGCTGAGTAATTTTTTCTCCTCCCTTATTGGTTCATAGCTCGCTTCTTCCTACTCAAGCCAGGTCTACATACTTTCACATCTACTTTGAATTATTGATTTTGAAATGGAACCAAGTGTATCATGGACTGCAAGAATAAACAACCAATTGATCTATAAAGCCTGACTCTTCCTTGAGGCGATAATCAGCAAGCAGAAACTTACATATTTGGAGCATCTGACTGGATGATGAATGATGGATTAGCAAAAAATTATTACGCTGAGCCAAGTTGAGGAAATAGAAGAAAGAGAGTACGACAGATAAATTGGATAGATGGGATCAAAGAAATTATTGGAATGTCTGGGGAAAAGCTACACGTGATTACTAAAAGCAGGTCAAGACAGAGAGCATCTGTCTGTACAGTCACTGGAATGAAACCTGATTCTGTGGCTGTTTCTTATATTTTAACCTCTTCTGAAGTTAACATGATGAAAATTTAAGGCAATATTCTTATATTGTAAATGAGCTGTAATTTGCTTTAAAAGTAAGATCAAGTAATTACATTCAGCAAACCAGAACGCTTCCTGTAGGTATATATGAAAAGACGTGCTGGTTTACAGGCTGTGACAAGCTATTTTTCTTCAAAGAACAGTATAATGACTCAGTGGTGACTTATTTCACATGACTGCTTATGCAGAAGTTTTTTTTCCCAAAAAAAACCTTAATGTGTGGTAATCCTTAGCATGACAGTGTGGGAGGTTGTTTTAATTAAGCCTAGTATGCTATATTTTTAGCATGAAGATTAAAATATATTGATATTCAGAATTATCCTCTTTTAATGGGTCTCTGTTTCTTGAAATAAGTATGAGAGAAACTGAGTGACCATAGCATCTGGCCTTTCTGGGAGTTTGACATTTCTACCTTTTGCTCTCCTTTTCCAAGCTGTGATACAGCTGTTTGTTCATACTGGGGCAGGACTATAAAGACATTATGGCAGTGTTGTCCAAACTTGCCCACTTTAAGATGAGTGGACTTCAACTCCCAGAATTCCCCAGCCAAAATGGCTGGCTGGGGAATTCTGGGAGTTGAAGTCCACTCATCTTAAAGTGGGCAAGTTTGGACAACACTGCATTATGGGTTATGCTGCGTTGCAGCTTAGAAGTTCCTTCTGGGTCTTAGGTTTGAATGAAGGCTTTCCAATATAGCTGCATGTGTCTTTATTTTAAGCCAGGGGCTCTCAAATTTTGGGATATCACAACCCCTTAAAAGGAATTTTGCAACCCTTTATGAATAAAACTAATGGTTTCACTGGGGAAATATACTACTGTACTTTTGATTGTATTTACGTATATGTATACGTGTGAAAATAATCTTCTCTAATGTGAATAATAACATAAAAAATACAAATTGTTGGTGATGTACAATTTCTTTGTGCCTCAGATAAGGAAGCAGGTGGAAAACTCATTGATAAGCTTAGTAATGCTCAGAAGTCTAAGCTAAATTATGGTGCCTCAGGCACTTTTTTAAAAATTGTGATAATTTGCTAAGTTGCTTATGACTCTATGATTATGCCTTGCAGTTTGAGAATCTATGGTTTAAGACATATGAACTCTGGCTTGGGGCCACACAACAGGCAAAGCCATTGTTTAATTATGGTTTGTTAACTAAAGCTAAATTGTCTCCGTTAACACAAGACCCTAAGTCAGAACAAAACCACATTTTAATTTAGTGAGAACAGGCCTCTCATGGTCTACATAGTGTGTCCCAGAATGTTAATGTCACTTAACAAAGCCATTCTATACCCAAATATTCTAGCACTTGGAATAGTAGAGCTTTTTAATTCTAAAACATCTTCAGGCAACTATTTTGATTTTCATATTTCATTTCCAGCAGCATAGCTATGCACTGCACAAGACAAATGGAAGCATTTTCTGTCAGAGCAGTTAGTGTGGTTGAACTAGTTTATACTATTCCATTCTTAACTCAAAATACAATGTCAGCCCATATTTTTGACACTAACTTAGTTTGCTTAGTAGTGTGCTCCTCCAAAATACATGGTAAGATTTTCATTAGGCAACATTTAAAACATTTCATTATTTGATAGTATTACAGATAGTCTGTCTGTCTTAAGATGAGTACAGCTAATGAAAAATGACACCATCTTGGGGTATTTTTATTTATTGTGAAAGTATATTCTAAGTTCTGAGCTGACTGATACTTATATAGTAGAATAGATAACGTTAACACTGATCACATATATTTTAATTACTTTGTGCCTTGGGAAATCTTTTAATATCAATATGCTTTAGGTTGAAGGTGGGTATGGGTAAAATAACTGTGAAGTCATTGTATAAGCAAACAACAAAAAAAGCACTCGCCTCATTATTGTGGGACAGAAAATGAGTGACATCAAAGACATAAGAAATTATTACATTTATACCAGTAAAAACAATTTTAAGACATCTACAAACAAGGTATTTTGTTAAGAGACTTGGATGATCACATGTTAACAACTGTGGTTGAATAAGATTTGTGTTCCTTTATGAAACTGTTACTTCTTTTTTTGTGGATTGTATTATACAATTTATAGTTCTGTCAATGGTGCATTAAGCTTCTGTAGTAAACAGCGTTCTGTGCTTCAACCAACAATTAGGTGGAACTCTACTTATGTTATACAATGTTGTAGGTCCTCAGCTGAATGTGATGGCTCAGAATTGATGTTGGAAGATGTACATTCAGATGATGAAATGATGCCAAGAGATATGAACAGCTCTGATGATGATGATGATGATGATGATGATGATGATGATGATGATACCAATTCAGACTCCAGTAAAGGGGAGTCTGATGCACAGGAAAACAAGCAGGTAAGACTGCTAATATTTACTTGCATAAACTATTTCCACATAAGTCCTTAGAGAGTATCCTAACACTTGTAAAAAATGAAAGCAATAGAAAAAGAGTCTTCCATGACTTCTTTGATTAGAGAAAAGACAATATCTACATTTATTAGGGACTGGAAGCCCCTCATGGATTTTTTGTGTTAAAATAAAAAAAATGAACTTGTGATTTATGGTTTTGATGATTAGACAGGATAGATTATAGAAAGAAGAGAATCATGATGTACCTTTAGAGAGAGAGGTTAAAATGTAATTATAACTGCTGTGAAGAATATTGGAAGCCACGTCTTTATGTATTTATATCTTTCTTTATATCTTTCTTTTTTTCTATTTTCTTATTGCACTTTTAGCTTTTTTGTTCTTTCTTTCTTTCTTCACTTTTTCTATTCTAAATTAGTTTGCTGTAGTTCTTATTATTGTTCTTAAAACTTTTAATAAAAATTATATAAAGAAAAAGAGTCTGCCAGATGATGGCTAGATGCTATTACTGATATCATGAACATGAACTTACAAGAACTAAGAGAAGGAATTACTGACAAGACAATCCTGGCAATCTGATGTTTGTTTATTTATTTAAAAGATTTATAAGTCTGCCCATCTTAAGAAACACAACTCTAGGCAGCTTTCAACAGTTGAATAAAATCAAACATTATAAAAAAAAAATAAAACCAAAAAAACCTGGTGCCATCTTTGATGGAGCCATCATCATTCCTTTCAGGCTCTAGCCCTGTCCAAATGCTTAGAACAGCCAGCTCTTCATAGTCTTCTGAAAGGCTAAAAGGGTGCTGGATCCTGGGGGAAAGGGTCTTCTACAAGGCAGGGGGTGTCATGAAAAAGGCATGCTTCCTATATCCAATTAGATGGCAAAATTTAAGGGAAGGGACCTGGAATGTGCCTATTTTATCTGATCTGGTGGAATGGGCAGATAACCTCAGGGAGAAGCAGTCTCGCAGATAACCTGGCCCTCTGCCATGTAGGAGTTTCAAAGTGATAACCAGCACCTTGAATTGCACCTGGAAAAAACTGGGAGCTAGTGCAGCTTACACAACCAAGGTGTAACATAAGCAGACCTAGGGGCACCCAACATTGTGCCATTGCCACACTCTGGACCAGTTGTAAATTCTGGGTGGTCTTCAAGGAATGCCCCACATACAGCACATTGCAGTACTCCAACCAGGAAGTAACCAAGGAGTAAGTGACCATAAGCAAGGCTTCCCCGGTCCAGGAATGGGTGCAGTTGGTGCACAAGATGAATATGTGCAAAAGCCTCCCTAGCCACAGCTGCCACCTGCTCCTTGAGCAGGAGCTGTGAGTCTAGGAGGACCCCCAAACTGTATACCAGCTCTGTCTGGGAAGTGCTATCCCATCTAGAATCAAAGATCACCAAACTCTGGGAGCCTACTCCATCTTTCCAGGGTTGAGTCAGGGCTGATTCTTCCTCATCACAGCCATCAGCCGTAGGTCAGCACTGCACCATGTTCTTTGTGTCACAAAGAGTTGGACTGAGTGACCAAACAACAAAAACCTATTTCCATGCTATCTTTGACAAATTCTTAGGGTAACTAAAAATAATAAAATAAAAACAACAACAACAAAACACCCAAGTAAAACAGTATTTATTGGAAACTAGAATAGTGGATGAAATTGACTACTGTAAAATCAGTACCATATTGTAGATAAATGACATTTATCCTTGAAGTTATACTCTTTTTTTGTCTCCATCCAATCCTGAATGTAGTCCTGGTTTTTTTTAGCTCTCCTCCTATAAAAAGCCCAGCTGACCTACTTCCTGCAAATAACTGATTATTGAATTCCTCTTGCTAGAACGTTCCTCTAAATCTACTAAAGTTTTAGAAGTCAGTCATAATTGTAAAGCTGTTTCTCTTTCCCAGGACATAACATATTAACATTCATAGAATTTAAGGCTTAATTGGCAAGCAACTTCTTTCTTGCCTCATCTAGCCTGCTCCCATATCACATCTAGTAGTGGAGAACACGTTGTCTAACAATTCGCTTCTTTCCTGAGAGTTAAAAAAAAATGTCTGTAGCTTTAAATGAAATCAGAAGTGGCTTGCTTATGCTTATGTATCTCAACCTAATCAAAAATATCAAATCTTGATTACTTCCTATTGTACATACTTATTGCTATGTACATGTTTTGCTCAACTTCCAAAATACTTTCCTTCCTGAAGTAAGTTTTGGATTATACAGATAAATAAAAAGCTATCTGTTGTGATGTTTACTTTTTTATTAAACCATAGCACTAAGGAAATATTCTAATATATACTAGAACAAAGGAGTGCCAAAGGAGTGCCAAAACTTGGTGAATGAGTTGTGTACATTTCCCTAAGAAGAGTATTTTAAAGATATAAGGACACAACCCCAAAAGCCTTAGTCTCTAGTCTGCTGGTAAAAGCTGCTAGGTTAATACTTTTACCAGTGGACCAGAAAATAAGTCTCTGGATAATGAATTTAAAGTCCAAACAGGTACATATGATTGAATATATTTCAAATGTTTTTAGAGTATAGTTTTATTTTTAAGTTCTTGTGTTGACTAGTTTTATTCCACACTTTGTTTTTAAACCAATGTCATGTTGCAGAATGTATACCTATAAATGCTTAGTGAAGCAAACATCATTTGACTATACTCCCAGTAAGCTTTAGACATTTGGAGAGGAATGCTCTCGTTATTGATCCATAATTATAGAATTAACTTTACCCTGACTCTAGGAGTTTTTAATTTTGCTCAACAAATAACAAATTCAATTTTTAAGGCAGGTCCTGACACTTTATACTGAATATGTAGAAATGAAACCAGCTGTCAATTAACTGAATATTAATCTGCATATAGAAATTATGCACTTGAATATAAGCAATAGAACTATATTCAACAGCATTACAGAAGAAATTTTATGTGTAAAAGAATTGGATCCAGTGCTACTGCTTTTTTTTTCCTATTCCAATGTTGCTTTTTTAATATTTGATTTTATTTTTAGATTAAAGCAGCTGGAAAGAAAACAAAGGTTTATCATATTGCTAAAGAAATAATGAGCTCAGAGAAAGTGTAAGTATCTGTGTGGTACTTAATTAAGTTTACTTTCCCTTCCCTTTCCCTTTCCACTGATATATTTTTGTTCTTCTTTTGGTAATAGGTTTGTGGATGTTCTAAAGCTTCTGCACATTGTAAGTATTTGATTACACCTTTATAAGCATATTTTTAGTTAGAATTTAATCATCTCTGTAATTCTTTAAAAAATTGTCTTAAACTAGGAATGCTATAATGTTCCCCTTTGCAAATGGCCAAATCGCATGGAACTTTGCTAACAAGTTAAAACAGAAAGGATGTAACCAAGATGTTTGACCCAAATGCTATAAATGTTTTTGGATTGTAGACTGTGCTGAGTCCTGTTTTGAAATAGAATATTTTTAGGTCTTTGGATTAAGAGCTAAAAATGCTGAAAATAAGCACAAGATAGGCAGATTGGAATTCATATACATTCCCAGAAAGGCTAAAATGTAGTAGAACAAGAGGTCTGTTTTTGACATCTGAACGTTCTTCGTTTGTGTGTACATAGATGAACCTTCATATACTAAGAAAATATAATGTAACTGTAATATTGATTTAATGTAGTCACAGTTGTGATCCATGAGCCATGGAGTCAGTTTTATAGGACTGTGTGGAAACTTAGCTTTTTGATAGATTCATACAATTAAAGGAGAGTAGAACATAATATCTTTAAATGCTGCATTGGGAGCAAATGCTGCATATTGTTATTCAACAGTGGAATATCGAATAGTAAATGATATTTTATTATCTATTTTACTCTTACAATGTGTAAGCTTTATTGTATATGCATTAAAAAAACAATCAAACTGGAGGTGGAGAAATATGCAAGGAGATTTGAATAATCTTGTAGCGTTCATTTTAACTAGGCTTTTAAGTAACTGTTTTTTTCCCTGAACATATTCAAGTATTACCAAAAGTGTGTGAGCTTGACTTGCTAGGAAGCTAGGTTTAAAGCTGACTGTTCAGGTTTTTCTTTTCATTTGGCAATCAAAGTTCAGAGGCCAAGGCTGCTTGACAGATCAGAATTTCTTAATTTTTTGCCTGTCATCTGTGAAATCCAAAAAACCTCCACAAAATATAAAGCAAAGCAAAGACTCTACCCACTATATTCCTTTATATTTTGAAGGGTAATGCTAAAAGCCATGAGGTTTTTAAATGTATTTTTAAAGTAACCTCGATCTAACTTTTTGCTTGTGCAGGTGCAGAACATTAGGCTTCATTAATATGATCACTATGAAAAATGATGGAGTAGGAACCTGTAGCTTTACAGAATAGGCTGCTAAAAATTTATATTCCAAAGTGAGAGCTCTACCCAGTCCTTCTTTAAAAAGATTTTCACATAGCACTTTTGTTTAAATCCCTTTATCTTTCTTATTGTATCATTCTATAAATTGCTTCCTGTTCATCTTTAGATATATAGTCCTGGCTGCATTAGGAATTCCTGACAAAATGCTCAATTTCACAAGCAGCAAGTAAATGAAAATTTAGAATTTGGGCCGACAGACACTGGTTAAAAAAGGATTCCTCTGGAAACCACTTTGTGCTTGTTAACTCCCCTGATATTTGGGTAGCTGTTATCTGGGTAGCATGGCAGGTGTATGGGTGAGGAACATATGATGTCAGATAAGTCCAGTGCTTTTTTTATGTACCAAATTTATGAGGCTGCCCAAATTCTAGATGGCGTACAACATTAAAAACAGTAAGAATCAATATATCAAAGAAAAGAACATTTTCCAGAATTACATTTTTTTTAATGGACATGTGCTTTCTTACGATGATATCTGCATATAATGTTGGAGTGATAATCTGCATATCAGAATCTAGTGTGACTAGGCAATGGACAGGAGTGCTTTATACCTTAAAAGAAGAACATTTAAGATTTCCTTTCATGAAAATTCTCTGATACAAACATCTTCTATTTAAATATTGTCATTAGAGCATGTTTCACTGTTACAGAAGTAGTGTTTGCTGAGTGCCACATGCACTAAATTTAGGATGACTTATCGGAGCATTATAGGTCACTTTTGAAACTGTTCCAAGACCAGTTTCCAGCTGACAGCAGAGTACGTGTATGCTGATGATCAGCAGAAATAGAACTACACTGTGTGAATTATTTGACGGTAGCAATAAATACGTTAGAGTGCTAGCAAAAAAAACCTGATCACCAAAAAAGGATTATTTATTTAACACAAAGGGCTGTATATTGCACAATCTTTTGAAAGACTCGTTATGTATTTAACTGCTGTATATAACAGCTGAGAGACATGCAACATTATAGTTTTGCTTAGCTTGACAATATAGTGGAATCACTTTTTTGCATGTTTTTCTGTGTCATTGTGTTTAGATGACAGTAGATTTGGATTCCATGTAATGGACTGTGAAGAACTTGTGATGGTTTTTTATCTGTCTTACTGAAAAGCTATTTTTCTTCTAATCTTTTGTAGAACAAAGACCATATAACCTCTAACATTTGTATCAGTGAATCAACAGATGCACAGATAGAATTTTGGGTGTTCAGGGTTTTTTCCTCTTTTTGCTTAGCTGGAACATTTGTGGGAAGCATTCATGAGTTATTTTCTTTTGGGGGCTAAGTGGAGAGGAGGCGTAATTATTGTGTGACTTAAGCCAGAAGAGCTACACTTCAGTGTTGTTTGTCTTTGACTGGTCCATGTTCATGGGTAGTTGTGTTCTAGATTGAGGCATAAGTGTATTCAAGAGTGGGGCATAATACATGGAGAGTGCATACATTCCCAGCATTTTTCCCCTAGCATTTTTAAACATTCTGTTAATATTATGCAAATTAAATGTTGCTTACACCATTAGGTTCCATATGGGTTCTATTAGCAATAGCAGTTACTTGGCTTATTTCTGTGTATGTGAAGGCCATAAACCCCCAAGGATGCAAAAAAGTTAGTTAAATGTTGCCAGTTGGCTCCCATGATATGAATACATTGTATTTCCATATGAATAAAGCCATCTGTTTTAACTGGAATCTAATGTCCTTTAGGCTTTAATACCAACAGGCAGCCCTCCCCATTCCATCTTTAGGTCATGTAATGTTAAAGGAGGCTACAATAAACTAAAGAAAAGCAGGCAAGCCTACTCATACTCATTTCTCCAATGTACTGTTGTTTTTTTTAATTGTATATAAGCCAATGTTTCAAACAGCTGTGCATCTGTTTATATAATTACTGTACCTTATTTGCATTTGTACATTACTAAGCATAACCATTACTTGGATTATGAAAGTGAATTTAATTTAACCATGCAGTGAAAAGGAAAATAGGAGTCAGGGAGTCTGTTACATTCTCCTTTGACACATGAGAAATGTGATGGGGGGGGACATGGGAATGGGTTGGGGTGGGGGGAGGAATGGGAAAAAGATGCAGTAAGGAACACATGTTGGAACAAATCTTATCCTGTTTTGATTATCTTGATGTCTCCAACATACAGATGTTGGAATTGTTTGGGGGATATGGAAACTGTAGTGAGAAGGAAGCAAGAGAACAAGCAATGAAATTCTGTTTCAAGCTGGCAGATAATTCTGTTTATTGTGTATTTAGATTTGCACAAGACCCAGAGCTGGTTTGTGACATATTTTGCTAATTGTGGTAGGATGTTGTAAGTAATATATAAACAAGTAATATATAAATTTTAATAACAAATACAGATTAGTGTGTAATTTAGACAGAGATATCTTTTGCAGGAGAGCATACCATACAATTTAAACATAGCAGAACTAACCATTTTATAAAACATAGCTCCCATCACATCTCCTTTGTATGGCAATGGAACTATTTTGCTAGGAGACCTGCGTAAAACAGTTATAGTAGTAGTTTTGATTCATTATGTGCCATCAAGTAATTTTCGACTCCTAGTGATCGCATACTGTAGATAGGTTTTCTTCATGAAATAGTAGTAGTAGTAGTAATTTTATTTGTCATGTGTTTATAACTAAGAAAACATAAGTCTGTATACAGACACAGTATAAAACAACAATGTAACACATTACAGTCAATTATAACATCATGATATAAAATAAAGTCCATAAAGTCCATACATGCAAATTAATAGCTATGATTTTTAAAGTTTAAGTGATCTAACTCCAAATGTAATTCTGGTGGGAGTCAATTCCAAAGAACCAGAGCAAGCTGAAAAGAGATTCTCAACTATGATGTGGCTGTTCTAGTATACAGGAGAAGCAATTGACCGTGGTCTGACAATGGGATCAAAAACACAGATATATGAGCTATCAGCAAGTCTTTCAAATAACTAGATATGCAGGACACAACGTATCAGTATCATCACTTTATACTGTATATTTCCCAAATTTCCAACCAGTGCAATACCTGGCAGTAAAAGAACTAGGAGTAAAATGTGTAAAGTCCAGAATAGTACAAACAGCAGCATTTCGGACATAAAGAGTGGAGTGAAGCCTGGAGTAACCCACATAACCCTTTGTGGTTCTGTTCCTAGTGCTCCAGAATGGGAAGGTGGGGCTCAGTTTTTCTGAAACATGCTCCAGAATCAGGAACTACTTAAAATGGGTACTTTTACAACACAGGACTGATCATTTTTCAAACCAGTGATCTAGTTCTTAAACAAACTGAGTGGTCCTTGCACAACCCTACTATAGAACATCATGAGTTATGTATGTTACAGTGCTACTTATTCTATAAATCTTCTGAAACCTATAATCCTGGACAGCTAAGGCAGTGTTTCTCAACCTTGGTAACTTTCAGATGGCTGGACTTCAACTCCCAGAATTCTGTCCACCCATCTGAAAGTTATCAAGTTTGAGAAACACTGGGCTAAGGTATCTCAAAAGTTCAACCTGAGTAATGGCAGTCTACTGTAATTATACTTTACTGGGGAACTCTTGGAAGAAGCAGTCCACCAGTAGGACAGAATAAACAATCAGTGCTATAATTCATATATTCCCTATCACATCAGTCCCATAAAGACATGTTCTGATTTTATAAGTGAGTCAAACAATTCAAGGGACATGTCCATAGTATATAATAAACCCTCTTACTAACAACTTCCTAGAAAAGGTGTTCTATAGAAGAAGAATCTTTGACAGATAATTCTTCCTGCCAAACTATAATTTCCAGGTTTGTTGGCAGGAAATCATGAGAGTTAAAAGTGGTGTGAGATTATTTCATATATTTGTAATATAGTTATGACAGGAGTTTACTAAGTCAGAGAAATGGTTTATAGATTTAATTATGGTGTTTTCCAGGCAAACTTTCCAAGAGACTGAATCTATATTTTATAGTCAGCCATAGTCATAAGTTCAGTCCTGCTTGAGCTTCTCTTCCTTTCCAAAGTCTAGAAGTGACTGTTTAATCTTGGACTGCTTATCTAGTCCTAGAATTTTGGGTAATGGGTCATCAGTGTCTATAGAAGAGAAATCATGTAACCTGCATTGTTGCTTCAAGGCTGGTTTCTCAAAGTACATGTATATGTTTCTCACTTGCACTGTAATAGGATTTTCGGGATTCAGTGGCACATGCTTCTAGGCAGCTTGGAAAGCCAATAATTGAAGATAAGATCCTGAATCAGATCTTGTACTATCTACCTCAGCTATATGAGCTTAATCGGGACCTTCTGAGAGAACTAGAAGAACGCCTTTCTCATTGGTAACATTTTCTTTCTCTCTCATTCTTTCTGTACCACCAGCTTGTCATGGAGATTGATAGGATGTCAATCTTGATGAGAATCAGACTTCCAGCAAAATTTAGGGTAGAGAGGACGGTGGTTGTCCAAAGCCTAGATTTAGCTCAGAAGTTACAAGGTGCCCCTTGTGGATTTAGGTAGCTATTTGGAATATATTCTGGAATATGTTGAAAAGTAAAAGTCCCTTTTGCAACTAAGCTTGTTACAGTAACTGGACAAAGTTTTCAGAGAAAGCCTGACTATGAATATCTAGAGCTGAGTGCAGCCTCTTTTGAGACCTCTTGTCCTCTGGGTGCAGAATGTATAGGGAAAGGAAGGGGCAGACAGAGAAAATAACTGCCTCCATGCTACATTCTACAGCTGCAAATTCTAATTGTTTACTGTGTTGAATTCTAGGATTAACCATCAGAGAATTGCTGATATATTTGTGAAAAAGGGACCTTACTTAAAGATGTATTCAACTTACATCAAAGAGTTTGATCGAAATGTAGCTCTGCTTGATGAACATTGTAAAAAGAACCCTGGGTTTGCTACTGTTGTTCGAGAATTTGAGGTAAATAATCTTTCTAAATACGTTGGTTTGTACATTGTCTATTGACTCTGAGTTTAAGGACAGCTTTATATAAATTCAGGGTATAAAGTGCATATATCTCTTTTCAGGTACAGTTTTTATATGAGTGAGGGTTTTATATATTGCATATATGTTAAGGGGCTAACTATCAAAATATTGCTGACCTAAAAAGATTGCTAATAAAGTCCATGGCAGCTTTGATTCACATAATATGATCAGAAAATCCCACCACCTTGCTATTAAATGTTAGTATAAGCCAAGGCTCTTGGTAAAATCACTTTTCATTTCAGATGAAATCTTTTCCGAAATGCACATTTAAAGCCTCCATGTTTAGCTTCTTGGTGTTTTTGAACATGAATCTATATGAAGGCATAATGCCTCAGCTTCACTAGGGAGAAAAATTTTCTTCATTGTTTTACAGTTGTGTATCTGCTAGTATGAATGAATTCTATTTGGTTCATTCAGGAATGGGCAGAGGTAAGGACAAAACAGTGAAACTTTTACGATCATAGCAAAATGACATGCTATTCATTAGAGGATGTTTCTAAAATGAAGACAACCTGTATTAGTCCTCTGGTGGTATAAAAATCAGCGTACAGTCACAAGGATGATAGCTGTTTCATCTGGTTCAGATCCGTTGCTTTAAATGAAGCTAATTGGTCTGGAAATTCTGGAATTTTATTTTTCAGATGAGTCCCCGCTGTGCTAACCTGGCACTCAAACACTATTTGCTGAAGCCTGTTCAGAGGATCCCTCAATATAGGCTTCTTTTGACAGGTAAGGCTAAACTTTGCAAGCTAAAAATAATTCTGTATATATAGCCAGGATTCAGACGTGTGGTAAAATCATGGCTAGTTTAAAACATTATTCTTGTCTATTCTAAGGTAGATGAAAATGTAAAGGCAGCCTGCTGTTGGTTCTTTTTCATTTTCCACTCAATAAATGTTCATAGTGATAACCCTCAGGCTTCAAGTCAGACTGAAATTGAACCCTGGCAAGATGGAGTTGCTGCTGATGCATCTGGATCCTCTATCATTATTCCTTGATGGGCAAGCGCTACCCGTCAAGGGGCAGGCTCGCAACTTCCTGCTGGACTCACAGCTTCTGCTGGATCAGCAAGTAGAAGCTGTGCCAGAGAGCCCTATGCCCAACTCTGGTTGGTACACTAGTTGCAGCTCTACCTGGGGTTACTGGCAACAGTAACTCATTTTATTTATTTGTTTGTTCGTTTATTTATATATCAAATTTATATGGCTGCCCATCTCAAAAAAGTTATTCTGGGCGAAGTACAACAAAATTGTAAAATTGCGAACTTATAAAAAACAATCATTATAAAAAAAATTAAAAATCACAAGGCATAAGAGAGAATAGATGTTAACAGTAATAATGGAGCCACCTCAAGCTCTCAACTCATGCTCTTAACACCACCTGGGTAGGCTACTGTAATGCACTTGTACTTGGAACTGCCCTTACAGAATAGTCGGAAATTGTTGGTTCAATATCCAGTGCCCTGCATACTTTTGGGCTCCCAACATTGGGAGCAGATAACAATGTTTTTGTACACTCTGCATTGGTTTCAAATTAGTTTCCAGGTCCAACTTAAGGTGCTGGTTTTGACCTACAAAGCCCTTAATGGTTTGGGGCCCAAATACTTTCCAGACTGTCAATCACTTTTGGCCAGACTGATTAGATCTAACAGGGGAAAACTACTGCAAATCCCACACTTTGGGGAGGTTTGGGGAGCTGAGGCAAGGAGGTGCTACTTTTCTGTTATAGTGACAACACTGTGAAGCAGCTTCCCTGTGAAGATCAGGCCGGTTCCCTCTGTGCTGGTTTTCTGCAAGCTCCTAAAGACCAAACGTTTTGAGAAAGCCTTCTTCTGATTTGAGTTGTTGTTGCCATCTTTTATTTTCTTTCTATTCTTATAGTGTTGTTGTATTTTTATTTCTGTACGGGATTTGTTTTATATGAAAACAAACCCCATACTTTCTATGAACCAAAGAAAGTGGTTTTTGATTTTGTATTTGATACAAATATGTTTCATAAATAAACAAAATATGTGGATTCAATTTATATAGTTTGGTGATCCTGAACTTATATATAGAATTCAAAAATCCATATGTCTCTATTTAAGGTTCCTTTTTTAGGGGTAGGAATGTCTTTCAGGTGACATTTGATTTAACAGAAAAATAAGTATTATTGAACATAGCAGGACATCCTTGTAACACAACCATAGAATTGTACTGTAAGTTATTCTAACATTTCTACTGTGCTTTCTTTTTGTTTTTTGTTACTAAATGTACACCCCACATTTTTGTTTATATAAGCAGTCAAGGCAGCTTGCAACAGTAAAGGTATAAAATATAGAACAAAAGTATTTAAAATCAGAATTAAATGTATCATTAAAACTAATCAGCAGTTAAAAGCATGGAGAAAGAGGTGCATTTTTGCCACTTTCCTAACTCCTTGGAGAATGGACCCATGTGCTTCTCTCTGTAGAGGCCAAGCCCAGCCACCACACCAGAGAAAGGCTTATTCCATGTGGTAGACAGCTGAGCTTCTGGTAGTGGGGGTACACATCTTCAGAAGTGTAGAGGAGCACAAAGGTGGTCTTGGGGAATTTATGTGGCAACCGATAGTAAAACATGAGCTTAGTCCTGGGAAACAAAAGTGTGTGAGAAACAAAAGTAAGATTGTCCTGACTTGACTCTTTGGTATAAGAGGGATGGAAGGAAAACACTGTCAGACTTGTAACTGTACAAACACTGTAATAAAATTCTGTTATTACAACCTATATCAATGAAGCAGAGTTCTAGTATTTCTTGTGGTGTCTATTTCCTGCCTGGCCTGCCTTGAAGGGCTGACAGAAAGGGCCTCTTCTGCTGATTTTAGTAACTTGGTAGATTCATAGTGGAACAGCAGTGCGTCATATAGTTTGATTTGATTTTTTTCCCTTAAATTAATTATGTTTTAAAAGATCACTTTATTCTTTATTTTAACGAGTAAACTTTGCATGTGTAATAATTGGGTAAGCAATAATAGAAAATTACGAAACAAAACTGGGCATTTCCAGTCTGTGATCATTCTCTTGCAAAAGCCATTGTTGGTATGTTTTTATTCCGTGAAATACTCCACCCCCAAATACTGCTATTTTAGCTCCTTCAGAGCCAAATTATAGGACTGCAGTGGCTGAACCATTCATGTCCCACTGATGAAGTTCTAAAGATACTCTAAATCCTCCTGATCTGAGTCCACCTAACAGGTTAATTTGAAGTCCACTGCTACATGATGGCTAACCATATTTATACATGCAGTAAATCTATCCGTGGCTAATTAGAATTAATACTTGAGTTTTAAAATTATTTAAACCAAAACTCCAGAGCTGGTGTTTCCAATAAAAAATGAAATGAAGGAGAGCCAGTTTGGTCTAGTGGTTAAGGCACCAGACTAGACACCAGGAGACTGTGAGTTCTAGCCCTGCCTTAGGCATGAAAGCCAGCTGGGCGACCTTGGACCAGTCACCCTTTCTCAGCCTAACCTACTTCACAGGGTTGATGATGTGGGGAAAGTAGGAGGAGGAAGGAGTATTAGCTGTGCTCGCCACCTTGAGTTATTTATAAAATAATAAAGGTGAGATTTTAAAAAATCTGAAAAAAAAACTTTAATAGTAAATTGGATATTATTTTTCTATACCACTAACATGGGAAAGAGAAATTGGTGTTTTTGTTGTTTTCAGTATTTTGACTGCATTCATAATCAATTATAGGAGTTGGTTGAAGCTCTACCTTGTGATCAGTGAGAACCAAAAGTTTTGTTTTTTTTCCTGAAATGAAACATTATTGTTTATTTTTGCAGGTTTGTTGTACAAATGTTACCTCTGTTGCCAAAGATGCAGAGAATGCTATTTTTGCTGAGTTAGTGAATTCCATGCTATTCAGGTTTTCTCATTCTGGGTTTTTTTTGGGGGGGGGTAGTATGTTAGTACAAGTGGCAGATTAGGAGATGTAAATGTTGGTTCTGGTGCTGTTGCTCATAGCTTTTGGAAAAGTTTGAAACCAGTGGGTGAAATATGAAAGTAACTTAATAACTTGTCTTCCCTCCTTGACAATTGTTCTTTAGTTGATTGTGCAGTTTAAGCGATATTTCTCTTAACTGGTCCCCAGTTAATCATTTACATAAGTAAGTGATTTGCCTACTTTCTTGGATTTGCTAAATATGATATATACATGTTCTAAGAAAATATTGTCATTTTTCTAAATCTCTATAAATGTATACAAGCTATATGTGCAGATATACATACAGGCATGTGTTTGCTTCCATTCTTTGATATGAGTAACAGATCTTCTTGTGGACAATATGTAATCCCTCTGACTCCCTTATTCCTAGATAAAAAGAAAAGCCTCTGTTTGCCTGGGACTTTAAAACAGAACCATGGACTGTGAACCGCTTTATTCCAGTTACTTTAGCTCTCATCAGAGGGAAGTCAGTGAGACTAAATACATTGAACTGGATGAATTATTGTGGCCTACATTCAGTAGCTCAGTAATCCCAGGACGATTGCTATGGGCCTGAACTTTCCAGTTACTAATTCAGTTAAAGGAATTAGAAACAGATACTCAGTTTCTAAAGTATAATCGTAAGTTTTATCCTGTAGCTGAAACTATTTTCAAGAGAAAAGGATCCTTGGTACTAAAATAAGAACTGTAGTATAGTAGATTAGCCTCTGATTAGGACAAAGCAATCCACTTACTTTGGATCGTGAAATTGGTGAGTTTTTTGAGTAAATGGCATTTTCTATAGTCTCTGCTAGTTAGAAAAGGTGCTACCAGACTTCGTGCCATCATAGACTAACACAGCTCTATTCCTATAATACATTGTCTCTGTGTTTTGCTTTTTGTCGTGTTTTGGAGAATTAATTGCAGATAGTTATAGAAAATAACCAAGAAGGATGTAACAGGTATCTTTTATTTTCAGATGCATTTTTCTGATACAAAATCAAGTTTATCTAATGTCTTTCTCATACATACGCAAGAATTGTGCACTACCATACTACTGTAATGGGATGTGAGAACAAAAGAGCATTAGGGATAAACATTTATTAAATGCTGATTGAGTCCTCTCTTGTTAGCCCTTCAAGGTTGGTAAGGTCAAGATACAGAAGCAGGGTTGTTGTAGGGTAATACAGAAGACTCCTGAAAGCTGTCCAGAATCTCTCTCTACTGTATCATATACCAAACAAAATTAAGGCGGGGTTATTTTGATATATGTATATGTGTGTGTGTGTGTGTGTGTGTGTGTATATGTATGTATGTATGTATGTATATATATATACATATATACATATACATATACATATACATATATATACATATATATATATATATATTTTTTTTTTCATGCTTTCCTCTTTTTCAGGACTGAATAATCTTTTCTTGTCCTGTAGTAGTTCATTGCTCCCTTCCCAAGGTCAACTCCACATTCTTTCACATCTCTGTCATTTCAGGACTAAACCAAATGATACATAAACCATGTATTGTGCAGCTGCAGTTTAGGTTTGATTTTCTCAAGTGCTCAAGTACTAACACAGTGGTCCCATTCAAGATCCAGATAGGGGTTCCCATTTATACAATACTGTACATCATGCAGCACAGCAGATATAATCAGCTACAGTTTGACTTCTAAGGAGGCCTAAATGTTTATAAATATTGCAAACAAGCAGTAATATAAAAATGGGGGAAGTTAGAAACTCAATAGCTTCTTTTTTTTTCTTTTTTAGTAACTCAGTTTTGTTAAATTTATTTTGTTCATATATGTTTTCCTTTCATTAACATGAATAAAAACATACATACATACATATTCACATGCACACACGATGGAGAGTTCAATATCAAGTGATTTAGCTTAAGACTGAAGCCTTTATTACATACCAAATATCTTCCTTCATCTCCTCATTTCCAATGTTAATTTTGAATGAAAAAGCCAAATAGTCATAAAGCTTGTAACATTAATATCCTAAACTGTAACTAATATTGATAGAATATTCACTTTTTCTTTTCTCTTCTCTGTATTTAATACTCTAAGGTACCTAAATACAGTAATATTAAGAATTTAAGTATATTATTATATAATTATTATATACTTATATATTATATAAATGTTAAGAATTTACATACATTATATTAATACTATAATGTTAAGAATTTAGGTATATTATATAAATATCATTGTATTGAAATAACATACTGTATCAAGATTGTTACTAACACAGTAAAAAGGGAAAAAATCTCTTAAAAGAAAAAGATGCAGATAGGGGTCACTGCGTGTACTGTGGCAGGGCATCCTTATTTGTCTCTCCAGTCCTCTTGTTTAGTAATAAAAATTATGCTATTAGATAGTTTTTCACTCTACCAGACACCAACTTCTGCACCTGCATAGAGTAGCAAGCTGTTTGTAAACAAAGAGGCTGGAGGAAAGGAGTAGGAAGCCTGCATGAGGGTTCTAATCTAGATCAGGACATTGTGTACAAATACTAGAGAAAGTAAAAACCAAACAAGTAGCTGCACAATGTACAATTTACGTATTGTATAGTTGTTCAGGTGCATCCACTCAGATTCACCTGTTTCCTTTATATGGGTCCTCCAGCACAAGAAAAACTTAATGACTTGTTCTCCTTTGCATGTGTTACTTTCTAATGTGATATATAAAGTGGTGGAATTTTAAGTAAGTCAAGATGTGATACAAATTTGTCCTGTATTATTGCAACTGCAATAATTAAGATAACTATCTATAGTTGTAGGTTTATAGGATGTGGACCCAAACTAATTGTGCATTAAATTAGAAGATTTCCCTTCTAATCTCACATATACAGGTTTGGTTATGGTTGCAAGTATCACCTAGTATATACTTTGGAAGCAATTGTGTAATAATTTTGTATATTCCAGGGTTCCTTGTTCTGTAGAACAAGGAAAACTGGTTCTAGAACAGCTCTTGCTCAGATTAATCCATGATAGATGAGTTCCAGCAGAACTTTAATAGTAAAGTTTAATAGAGTTTACTTTAATAGAGGAGCAAAATGTTCCCCCAAGTCTTCTCTGACTCAAAAGGATCATTTATTTCCCTTCCTTCCGTTTACTCATATCCTTCAGCTCTTCCTCTTCTTTTTGTGGACTATTATTATTTGCAACATCCTTTTTTCAATAATACTTGCTTGCCAGAATAGCACTGTTGTATATTCCTTAATTTTGCATTAATTAGAAGTTCAAATACTTTAAAGAAATATTCCAAAAATGCTGTGTCTGTGTAGAAATAACAAGGTGGGTTTTTTTCCCCAACATCTTTGCCATGCTAACCTTGAATGTGGAAAAATCTTTATGTGGAAAAAATAATTATGTTAAGGTATTTGTGGATTTAGAAGATGGATGTTGAATATTATACTGTGAATTTTTAAAGAAATCTCATGGAAAGAATAAATATTTCTGTGCAAGAGATCTGCAGAGATATTCAGGAAGAGGGAAAGGAAGTTGGGGCGTGTTTTAAATAAAAATAAAAAATGTATCTGTTCCACTTTTTTGTCAGAGCCTCCTTGAATCTCTTACTATTCAGATAAGACATTGCCATTTTTAAGCATTTAGCTAGATTCCAATTCCAAGGGATTGTAAGGTGTTGTAATTTTAAACCTGGCCATTGTGTTTTTTCTTTTGTTTTTCTCTTAACAAGAATCTGAAAATGGATGTGCAGCCTGGTTCAGAAAATTAGGCTTCATTAGATGATCTACCCCTCACACTCTTGAACCAGCATGTTGAGATGCATATACTGTAATTTTCATAAGTGAAAGCAAGCACTTTAAAATCAGTGGTTTTGAAGTTTTCAGAGATTTGGAGCTGGAATTATTTTGTATTCAACGTGGCCATCTAGTGGCCAAAAGCAAAATTGTTAGTAAGACTACAGTAAATGTAGTTTTATTGAAAGTCATTGATTGCAGTCCAATTTCTTAGTGGAAAAGCCCCACTGAACACAGTAATAGAACTGTGCTGTTAGAATTTTCAGTACTTTATTTCTGCTTTGAAAATAAAGGCTTCTGAGTCCCTTATTGCAAAGACAAGAATGCTCTTCCTGTCTGGTACAATATACCAGTATTTTGTATCTCAATTTGTCAGAATATTTAAATCCTTAAAATCCTTAATATTGTCTGGTTTAGCTTGTACGAAACTTTTTCTTCATATTTTCAAACTTCAGGTCACTATTTTTTTTATTCCTACCATGAGTGTCCTAAATAATGTCATTCTGCTCCCCTTGCAGATTATCTAAAGAACCTTTTAGAAGATTCAGCTGACTTCAAAGATACTCGGGGTAATTATTTTATAGTTAGTTGCCAGTAAACTAGAAGGGGAAAACTGCATGTTTTTTGTGCATTGTAAGGTATGATATTTGGCTAGTGAAACAGTCATGGGAGGGATTGGGATCCAAAGCTGTATGTGCGTCCTTCATTTCACATCACTTTACTTCAGGACGAGACTTCTCTGCTGTTCTTTAAAGGAGCTTGACCTTTCCAAGTTTTCATGTTTGAAAATGGATGAGCTCTTATAATGAATAGCAGGGAGATGCTGTGCTCAATGTGAGGTCTGCCCAGGTTGGTATCCTCCCAGATGTGTTAGGTTTTAAATCCCATAATTCCAAGTCGCCACCCGCTATAATAGATATTTAAGTCCAACACATCCCCAAGTTGGGTAAGGCTGATTTAAATGAACTCTGGAAAATAACACCTAAGTGTTTCCATGCGGTGTTTGAACTGAACTAAACAGCCGGTTTTATACTGATTGCAACTGCAGCTACATAGAGAAATTCATAGGTCTCCAGAGCAAGCAGAAAACATTTGTTTAAATATATTTATTAAATATTTCATTTTATTCCCTCTAAAATTATACTGCCCAATGCTAAGATTTCTGGTGGTATACAACACTATATAAAATAACAAGAGAGGCAATCCAATAGCCTCACTTAAGACAATTAAACCCCAGATTACAGGGAAAGAATAAACTGCCTCCCAATGCAGTTTAGGCAAGGAAAGCCTGTTTAAAAAGGATGGCCAAGTGCACCCTTGGGGGCAGGGCGCTGCATGGTGTGGGGGCAACCACTGAGAAACACTTTTTTTTCTGGTCTACTTTCCTTTTACCTCATGCCTGGGTGAAATCTTGAGCAGGTCCTCTCTAGATGTCCTTACAGGATGGGCAGGTCTAGCTGCATCAGGCACTCCCTTATGTATCCAGATGCTTTAGATGTAAAACTTGGTATTTGAATGGGGCCCAGAAGTTAATTGGTAACCAGTGCAGCAGTGGCTAAATGGGTGATCTGCTGCCAAACCTGGTTTCCCTTGCCAGCAGTCTAGCCACTGATTCTGTACCATTTGTAACCTCTGAATCATCTTCGTAGGCCGCCCCACACAGACCATGTGCAGTAATCAAGTGCATACTGTAGTGATAAGGGCCTGAGCTACCATCACTAGGGTTTCCTTGATATATTTGGAGGTCCTTAACAAGTTTACCGCAGCTTGACTACTTCTAATAATAAGGTTATTAATAAGGTTATCAATTTTCTGTAAGTTGAATTCTTAGTTAGAAGACTCTGTTCCTGATATGTACTGCCCACATAGCAGTTCAAGTGCTGCCCACATAGCAGAATTAGAATGTAAGTATTCAATACACAAGAAAAGCAGTGTAGAATATATAAGAATCATTCTGTGTTCTTTTTTAAGATGCTCTTGCTGTCGTCATAGAAGTGGCCAACCATGCAAATGACATTATGAAACAGGGGGTAAGTAGTGTTTCAGTTGTGGAAACTTAGATATGGTTTTAAAATGGCGGACACCATTTTGAGCTATGATAAATCTGAATTCTTGCTTTGTCACAAAGTTCAAAGGTATACAAGTAAAATATGATTTACATGTTTTTTTACATGCTGCTGATAATTTGTTTCTACTGGTTGAAATATACTTAAGGCATTACTGTTTAAATTAGTATTTTTAAATTAAAATACTTAAAATTAAAGTGCTTAAATATGCCATTGTTATTATACCGTATTTTTATGATCTGTAGCCACTAGAATTGTTTAAAAAGATAGAATATATTTTGTAGAAATTATTAAAAAGATACATTATGGATATTATCATTAAAAAATCTGTGGAATCTCCAGATGCTGCAAAAAGGGATGGTAAGGTTGAGAGGATATTACGGCCAGATTGGTTGATTGCATGTGAGTGATTCCTGATATTTATTTATATCACGTGAGTTATTTTGGATTATTATCATTAAATTATTATTAAATTAAATACCTAACTCCCAGCAACTCTGGGTGGTTCTTATGAATACAAGAATACAATACTGAACAAAAATAAAAGAATAAACGATGGTGAAAACTGGGCAGTAACATTTCTTTTTTCACCTTCTAGGATAATTTTCAGAAGCTTATGCAAATACAATACAGCTTAACTGGTCATCATGAAATTGTACAGCCTGGGAGGGTAAGTTCACCATGGAGATCACAGGAAAACTAGAGATTGAAGTCCTTCTCTTCACCCACTTTATAGGTTAACAGCTCTGAAATAAAAAGAAACAAAATACATTATAATTATCCATCTCTAGCTGGGATGTTAACTTTTGTTCCTTTTGAAAAGTAAGAGAGTGACCACCATGACAGGAGACAGGACAAAGCGAAGTCTGATGTCACAAGCACAGTCCACTGTTCCATGGTACTTGTTGGTGCCTTGTCTTACCCTTTCTAGCATCACTGATTTAAAATCCAGTCTGGATTGTAAGTCAGTTTCTCAGTTCCTCTCCTCGCATGTAAATGTAGCTGCCCTATCCTACAACTTTTGCCTGTTTTTTGGCTCTGTCTTCCGTACTTCCATGGGCTTCTTGTTAGAAGGTTCATGTGCACACTGTCAGTGACCTAGCTCCAAGATGTAGCTGCTGAGGCGGACTGAAACTGGATGAAGGAGAAAAGTGGTATTTTCCACAGAAAATGTGACAGCACCTGCTACAGAAACATTCTGTGTTGCACAAAAGAGCCTGGGGGAGCTCTGGGATCCTCAAGATCTGACCTTCCGCAGGAAACCCATCCCAGGACTGCCCTCTGACATCAGGGAATGTGCCTCCATTGCTATTTATACTGTTGCTGTAAGAAGCACCTAGTGCCTCTATTGCACACTTACTTCTTCTTTTCTTTGGGGAAGTTTGTCCAGAGAGTAAGCTCCCCACAAAAACACAGACCCAAAATACATTCAGAAGGAGAGGAACTCCAAACCTGCCAGTGGAACTCTGCAACCACAGGCTTTTTCATCTATCCTGGAGCAGCCTTTAAAACAGTGTTTCCCAAACTTAGCAATTTCCAGGGGTGTGGACTTTAAATCCCAGAATTCCGCAGCTAGCATAGCCATTGATGAGTATTCTGGGAGTTGAAGTCCATACATCTGGAAATTGCCATGGTTGAGAAACTCTCCTTTAAAAGAACCTTCATAAGCTCTAAACAAAGGTTGGGTGGAGCTACTGTCAACACAATCAAAGGTGGGACAGGAAGTAGTAACATGAAAATGTTCAAACAGGTCTCAATGTAGCAGTCCCAAAGCTTCCCAATCACAGGAGCCCATGCAAAAGCTCCAAGAAAATACAGCAAGCAAACGTAGGTGACAATATTCATTACCCTTTCCACTCCCACATGAAAGCCAAATCAATAGAATTTTCCTGCAGCTTCCTCACCAAGAGTCCAAGCAACTCCCTTTTTACTGCATCCAACGTCTAGTGCTTTCCCTAAACTTGACTGCTTTTGTCTCCTGGAGCGGGAAATAACTTACAGTAAATTGTTTACAAAATCCAATAGTTTTATAGAAACAGCTATGAAAGAAGCTTGCAAGATTGCTTCTTCTGGGCTGGGAAAAAGCAGCACACAGTGCCCTCTCCTGCTGCAAACACTGGCTTTTTTCTGGCCAAGAAGAATCAATCACTGCATGGAAAGTAAGGCTTGTTACTTTCTGTGTAGGAAGCAGCTTTACTGTCTTGCTGCAGAGGTGGGTCAGGAGGAAAGCACATCCACAAGGGTATATCAGTGAGACTGGAGTTTAGTACATTACTACTAGACAGGAAGTTTATATGATCTTGGTTGATTTCTGTGTATATTTGCTTGATCATCCAGGTGTTTTTGAAAGAAGGAACATTGATGAAACTGTCCCGAAAAGTTATGCAGCCACGGATGTTTTTTTTGGTAAGATGCACACCCTAAATGCTAAAGTAATTTTTAATGGAGCACTAAATATCACCAGCTAGCAATTTCAACTAATGGTTTTGAATAATTTACATTGCAATTTGTGCTACTGTTTTTCTTTTACTGTGGCTTCATTAATATTCCATAAGTGAATTGTAGCAACCATTCATCCATAATTGGTGGTCTTCATGGTCTCTTCCTTTTTGAGGAAGGTTCCCCTCAAAGTTCAAACAAGCAACTCATTTCTTGTAAACTGAAAGCTACTTTTCATCTCTAACATGGTATATGACCAAGTACAATTCAGATATATAATATGTAATCACGTAATTCTTTTAACAATATTTGTTAAATATCTGACTTAAGATACAATCTCCAACTTAAATTGCAGAAAGTTGCCTTACATGATGAATGCAAAAAGTTAGAGTATGGTTCAGCAATGAGCTGATTAGGTTCATACATTTCACTAAGCTATCAATCATTGTTTACCAACTATACTGACTACAAAGGACTAAAGACCTGGCTCTGCCAGCTCGCGTGGGACGATAAGAGCTCTAATCAATCCTGGGGGTGGCTGGCACCTGATGACGCTCTCTGAGCTACTTGCCAATTCCATCATTTCTTGGAATTTATTTATTATTTATTTAAGACTACTTTTATATTGTATTTTAATTGATTTTATCTTTTCTGTAAACCGCCCAGTGTCACTTTTTAATGAGATGGGCAGTGACAACTTTGATATATAAATATATTATAAATATAAATACTCATAGCTGACTTAGCTGAAATCAAACAAAATCAAATCATAGCTTGGTGTTATTAAGAACCAATCACTGAGTCATATTGATCTGAAGAAAAAGCAAAGATGCTGGTTACAACAAATTCCATGTTGGTGCAGTATCTTTATTGGGTCAGCTCAAAGGCCAGCAAGTAATATAGGGTTTAATAGAACTTCTATCTTCTTACTTACATAGCATATTCTAAAAAATGGACACTTATAAAAACTGTCTAATTTTGGTTAAATACATCATCTGCATCCACCAAATTGTTTCTGTAATGGCTCAGGATAGTGGAGGGATCACCTGGTGACCTACTTTCCATCACTATTCTGCTGTTGTTAATGTACAAAAAAGGCCTAAGGCTGGAATAACCAAAGGCCACTCCCTTTGGACTGTCCATGCTAATTTCCCACAGTATTGTTTACAGTGGCTCTAGAAAGATTTTTCTTTTAATATATAGATATATAGGTAATGTAAATGCTTGCCCGTTTTTCATGACCCTCTCTCCCTGCTTATGCCTACCTTTTATCCTTTTTTTTTTTTTTTGCCAGTTAAAAGTTTTTGATCTTTGCTGATGTTTAATAAATGAACATCAACTGTATTTTGCTAGCTGTTTTGAGTGTTCTGCCTGCTTGCTGAGATCTGGATGTAGGGATTGACTGGAGTGTGCTGGGTGCAAGCTAAACTAGAAATGGTCCACAGGAGGGACATAATTGAAATGTATAGAAGCCAGCATGACATGGAGAAAATGGACAAAGGGAAGTTTTTCTTCCTGTCTCAAAACACTAGGACTTGCTTCATCCAGTGAAGCCAATTAAGAGATTTAAGACAGACAGAAGAAATAACATCTTCACACAGCATGTAATTAATCTGTGAGATTCATTCCCATAAGAAGTGGGGATGACCATTAGCTTGGATAGCTTTAAAAGTGGAATTAGATACATTTATGCAGGTAGGTCTATTGGTTTTGAGACTCAGTGTGACCTTTATATTTTGGGGCAGAATCCCTCCCCAATTGCAGGGGAAAAATGGCAGTGGAGGGGATATGTTTGCTTATCATGTTGCAAGATTTCAATTGTTTCATAGAAAGCAAATAATTTAAGTGGACTTTGCAAATTAAAAAGGCTGTTAATAGCTATTTCCACTGCTTTCTGGTGTAGAAAATGTTTTGGTGTAGAAAATCAGGAAGATGACTTTGAGGAACAATAATATTTGGAAGTAACTCAGGCAAACGCCTCTCTAGTTCAACCTGGATATAAGAAGGAGGGGAGGTAAAGCATATTTGGGCTTGCAAGATTCTGTTATTATAACCAATATCAATAAAATATATAGTTCTAATCTTCCTATGGAATCTGTGTTTCCTGATCTGGTCTACCCTAAAGGATTGACAATTACCCATTAATAACATTAGTTTTATCATGTTTATCAGTGCAATTTTATCACATTCTTGTATCCTTCACAAATATGGAATTTACTGAAATCCTTGTTGAGCAGCCAACTCTTGAAAAATGTGGCAGGAAAAGCCCTAAGGGAAAAGACAAATCTCATTCCTATTCACAACATTCTGCTATATGCCCACTAAGATGGGGATGAGGTTGACCTTCTACACCAGACTTGCATAGTTGTAAGTTGATATGTGTGTCAGCTACATTAAAAAAATATTTATATTGCAGTTTAATGATGCCCTGTTGTATACAACTCCTCTTCAGTCTGGAATGTATAAACTCAACAACATGCTGTCACTGGCTGGAATGAAAGTGAGTGAATTAATTTTTTTCTTGTAGCTTGTCTTATAAAGCATAGTTTGAACTTGTGCACCAAAATTAATAGCCTGAAATTGCTACTTGAGAAGTCAATTGTTCTGAACATTTTGCCAAATATAGGTAGCTGTTAGCTGTCTCATCTTCAGAAAAGGTTGGTAGTAACAAAAAAGCAGTGCAGGAAAATAGCAGTGATGGCAAGTTCTTTCCCACAGCTTGCTAGATTTTCTGGCTGTATGTTAGGCTGTTTCCAGTCCTATAATTTGAGCCAGTTCACACCCACCAGCCTTATTAGGTCTCACCAACAAATAAGCACCATGCTCCAGCTTATTTCAGCAGAACTCATCTGCTGACTCTTCCTACAGATAGACATGTCCTACATACTATGGCTTACCTTGTCTATGGCTTATTCCTTTCAGTTTTTTAAAAGTCAGTTCTAGTTCATTGGTTTGTTCCCATGACATGTTAGGCTTGCCCATTTGCAAATGTTGCCAGCAGACACAATCAGAACAGTGGCACAAGTGTATCAGTGAACCATAGCATGGGTATTTGTGTCATGCAAATCAACTTTTTGACTGGGGCTGTATGTTTCTTTCATTTGTTTAATCTTTCAGAATGACATGATTTTTCTTTTTATTCTTTCTATTACCTTGTCAGGTTAAGAAGCCAACTCACGAAGCTTATCAAAATGAACTGAACATAGAAAGTGTAGAACGATCCTTCATTCTCTCAGCAAAGTAAGTGTTACAAAAAAGAAAGAAATGGACAGTTGGTTGGCCTCATCAAGTCAAAGGAAAATCTACTTAGTCATGTTTTATGAAAGAAGTTGCTTAACTAGTGTATTTATGTAAACCCAACAGTTCTGCTACAGAGAGAGATGAATGGTTAGAAACTATCTCTCGGTCAATTGAAGACTACACCAAAAAAAGAATCACCTTTAACCCTACTAAAAGTCTGGAAGAGGTAGGCTGTGTTTCTAGAGGCTATGTGTTTTTATTTGAAGTTATAAACCATGTCATGCTCAACACTCCATAATTCATAGTATGCAAATACTCAAGAGGCCTTATCATTCTGATAAGAAGGCCTCCATAAATTGGAGCCCAAGAGAAGGCTGAGCAACCAATTGTTGGGGATACTATAACTTTGAATTTCATGTACTGGACAGGAAAAGAGTCTGTATGGCCTAAACATCTCTGCCCAACTCAGTGACTCTGAGGTATACTATGGTAGCTTGTAGTGAATGCTCCTAAAATGCGTTGCTTTGAATTTAATTTTTATAACATTCAAGAGGGCCTTCCTTGCCTTACTGAGAATGTTTATCCTTCAAATAAAAGCTTGATTTCTCCTTCTAATATACATCTGAAATCTTTGGTGTCCCAAGCACCAAAGCTTTTAAAAAGGAATTGTGCTGTTATTGATAATGAGCCTGTAATATGTACTTTTCTACAAGGAAATTAGGAACAATGATTTTTTTAAAACCGTGTAAAGATATTTTTCTGTTTCTCTCTCTTCCTTAGGCAGACCTAGAGAAAGAAGGAGAAAGACCTGTAGGATCCAAAGCTCCAATCTGGATTCCTGACACCAGAGCTACCATGTGTATGATTTGTACTAGTGAATTCACTCTGACATGGAGAAGGCACCACTGCAGAGCTTGTGGGAAGGTTGTAAAAAAATAAATGTTAGCTTTAAAAAAAGAAGAAATTCACTGATTGGACACAAATGCATTTGAAAAAGATGTGCATATATTGCATGTTTCTTTTTTCAGATAATCTGCCAAGCTTGTTCATCAAATAAACATGGATTAGACTACATGAAAAATCACCCCGCAAGAGTGTGTGATCATTGCTTTAAGGAGCTACAAAAACAGGGTAAAATTAAATGTTTGCCTAACCTATTTTTCAACTTTTGCTCATATCTTTACTTTAGATTTTTTTTCAGGGATTGGAATTTTTAGGATGACAGTAGTCATCTTTCATTTGATGTGGCATATAGCAATTTCTTCAAGAGTTAAATAGAAAAAAATCCTAAATGTAAAAACTATACATTACTGAGCAACATTTTTTAATTTGCAGTATTGTGGTTCTTCAAGCATGAAAATATATCTCTTGGATTAAACCTATCTTGCTTGCTGTTTTGAATTATTTTATTAAATTGAGTTACAATTTGCAATCTGTCATATTGAGTTGCTATGCATAGTGTTAGTTTTTTTTTTAAGCTTGTATCTGTCTGAGGTGAAAATTGTTACTTGCAAATCTTTGACCACCATTATTCCACCTATGATCAGAAGTAATGAGGAAAGAAAGCATTCAGAATAGCAGTACAATCACTTGTACATGTTAAAATTTTAAAAAGCTACAAGCTGTTTTTGAAATCTTGTATTCAAATATCAGAGATGGATGCATAGCTTGTAAAATTAATAAATGATAAACTAAAAACTTACCCTTTTAGTTCTCTGAATCAGAAACAACTGTAACTGTTACCTTAATTTCAGATAATATGTATACTTCTCCTAAAAATGGATCTCCACTGAATCACCGATCTCCAACTAATGCTTTGTCTACAGTACTGCACAGTATTCCATCTGGCAGAAAGCAGAAAAAAATTCCAGCTGCACTCAAGGAAGTATGTCAGATCTTCCCAGCACTTATTTTATTTGTATTTACTAATAAAGACCTATTGCTAATGAGAGACCAAATATCCTGACATCCCTCTGTTCCTGTTTTCAGAGATTGCAGCTGTAGAATCACAATGCTTGTTTTTAGTCTGTTCTCTCTGCTTTCTGGTTCCCCTCCCCTTCCCCCTACATACTTTCTACTGACTTCAGGCAAGATTACCTGCCTTATTCTCAGCTAGTGAAAGTGGGACAGTGACTAGAACTATACCACAATAAGCCATTATTTGTCTTAATTTGAATGTGTCGGATAAACCACAGTGGCAGATTCACACAGTATACTAAGCATTAACGTTTCACACAATGCACTAAACTAATTTGTATACCCCGGTGTTTGCTACAAAAAATGAGAACAAGCCACAGTTGGACAACATTAGGCCCAGTCAAAATGCTCTCCAAAAGTATATAAGCTTTTGATCGCTTTTGTTCCCGTCTAGTTCAGAAGTCTACCATGATGGTGAAAGGTCTGGAGACCAAATACTGTAGTGGATCCTGCACTGAGCAGGAAGCTGGACTAAGTGACCTTGAAGATCCTTTCCAACTCAATGACTCAAATAATTTTTGCTTCTTCTGCCTTATGGACTGATGAAAAATTCCCAAGTTAGATCTAACATTGTGGTCATGAGGTCTAAAAATGGAAGCTCATAGTCCAGTATAGCCAGATTGTTTAATGGCTGCATAGTTTTACTGAGCACAAAAAAAAAAAAAATCTGGATATGAATTGCTATCTATGTTTTATTCAGTTGAATTTTTACCTTGTTCGTGTTTGCCAACCTTCTAAATTATATTTCATATAAACCGATGTAAAACGTTGCTAAAATTTTAGCTAGTTTTAAGCAGACTTTTCTGTGACAGTCAACCTCATAGGTTTTTGTTTGTTTGTTTTGATTTTTGTTTTGGCTTAGAGTCAGTTTTTTGACTCCTGATGACTGCCTGGACAAGTCTCTGCAGTTTTCTTGGCAGGGTTTTTTTGGAAGTGGCTTGCCATTGCCTCCTTCCTAGAGCTGAGAGAGAGTGACTGGCCCAAAGTCACCCAGCTGGCTTTGTGCTTAAGGCAGGACTAGAACTCACAGTCTCCTGGTTTCTAGCCTGGTGCCTTAACCGTTCCACCAAACTGACTCTCTCATAGTATTTACTGAATACAAATTATTTATATAGTTTAAGTATGTTTATATTCTAGTCCTGCTGACTGAAACCTTTTAGCATCTGCTGTAATTCTGTTACTTCAATTTTTAATTTGTCTTGGGAAGGAGGTTATGTGAAATATGTGAAATACCAAATACTGTCTAGATAGAATGTTGAAACCTAGAGTTTTGCCTGTGTTCAACTTTTCTTTGGGATTCTTAGTTAATTTTTCATTAAAAACATCTCTTTATAGAAAAGTAAATGGTAGTAAATAATTTTTTAGTTTTAATAAGAATTGCATCTATGCTGTGCTGAAAACACTCAATGCTTTTTATCCCCCAAATGATCAAGCTGAACTGCATTTAACTATAGCATCAAAATAATGAATTTAGTATTTCATTTTTAGATATACTTAAAGTGAACCTCCATAGCCTAGGTCCATACTGGCTATGGAGGTGATAGAGATTATAGCTCAGCACTTCCAGAGGGCACCAACTTCTATGCAGCCTACATATGTATAATTGAAAATGAAAAATGTTATTGAAAAAAGGATCTAAAAAAATGATAAATTGTCAGCAGGGATTCTCAGATGCAAAAATAATGATAGCAAAATATCCCTTATAGCACATTTCTTTCTATCCAGGAATAAATCCCATTGTCTGAAATGGGTTTTGTCCAGGTGAATGTAGAATTGCAGCATCAGTATGTCAACAACAGAGAAAAATGCTGCCTTGCTTGTTGAGGAAAAACAGTAATCAAAAGAAGACTAACCAGAAACTGGTATATAGTAACCCAAACACTGGGCTTATCTGGAAGAACATAATCCCTGGTATTTCTAGGGAGACTGGAAAATATCTTTTCTGAAATTCTCAGAAGACTTTACATTCAGTTTAGTTCCTTGGAGCTCAATGACTTCTTGTAAGGCAGTTTCCAGTGATTCTGAGAGAATGGAATGGACAGAGTACAAGCTAAAATATTGATCTGACTGATCTGTTCCCTATCTTCAGGCTTTTAATATAAGGCCCAATTGTAAATTCTATTACAGTACTATTTATTTGTTCGTTCGTTCATTCATTCATTCATTCTAAAAGCCCTTGGGAATATAACACTAAATAAGAATCCAATAAACAAATAAAAGTCTTAAGAGTTTTTATATCTCTGTTACAGTATATTTTGAATTAAGAATTATTTTCTATGATCCGTTTGTAAAACATTGTATTTGTTTTAAAAAACAGTTCTCTCCTTGACTGAAGGAGGAGTAATTAGCAGGACAGAAAGATTGGTCCCCAGGCTGTTTAGCACTAGTTGCTGAAAGGCCAGTTTACTAGTAGAGTTTGGGCATTTGGGCAGTAAATAAACAAAATATATAAATGTGACAAGCACTTATGCTTAACTTAAACTATTTATGTTGTTTTCAGCAGGATTACAATTAGGATGATCAGTACACTAGGGAGAGGGGCAGTTGTGCTATACTCTCTTGCACTCAAACTACCTACTTGTTTTCATTATAGGTATCGGCTAATACAGAAGATTCTTCAATAAGTGGCTACTTGTACAGATCAAAGGGCACCAAGAAACCATGGAAACACCTGTGGTTTGTGATAAAAAATAAAGTGCTATACACATATGCTGCTAGTGAGGTAAGGAATTAAAAGTTTAGAAAACATTTCATGTGAGCAGAATGTTGGGATTGCACCCCTATTCACTCAGTTTACTGAATGGAGAGAATACCTTTAAACAAATCACTGGAAAAAGTCATTTAAGAAGCAAAATGGTTCACACAAAATAATGAAGAGTTTATAACTGGCATTCACTGTCCTCAGATATGGCAATAGCCAGTAATGTAGATAGTTTTAAAGGGAACTGGATGAATTCATGGTTAACAAAGGCAACTAGTTTTGATGGCTGATTATCATCTTAAATGAATGATAGCTTAAATACCAGATGCTAAGCACAATAGTGGAAGAGAGTTATTACCCTTCTGTCCATACTTATGAGTTTCCAGAATGCATCTGGTTGCCACTGACACAAAATGTTAGGCTAGATGGACTTTGTTCTGGTCCAACAGGATTGTCCTTACATTCTTATGATAATCTCGGCTTGTCACTAGCAATTTGTTTCCCCTTTACCCCAAAGCTTATTCCTTAACCATCTAGAATCTGAAGCCAAAGATGTCAGTTTCTTTTTCCTGGCTTGTTTGGGAGTCACAAGCCATGAGTCCTTACTCAAGTAGCATGGTACAGTACTTATTCTTCATGAGAGCTTGATCATTGTCAGTTGGAAAGAGCCAAACATTAATAATAAGGCAACATGCTATTCACAGACCAAAACTAAGGATTATACAAAATTCAAGCATGCATTTTGTGAGAACTTCTGTACTTTTTTTTTTTGGTAGGTAACTTAAAAAGACAAAGATTTCCTCTGAGGGATGGGTGCTTAAGTACCCAGTGTCTGAACAGTGTGCACACATTTTGCACACATGATGGCGATAGGTAAAGATCAGTCTAGAAATCTGCAAGGCTTTTCCCCATCCACAGATTATTACCAATTGTCTATGGGAAGGATATTAGAAATTCCTTGGTTTTAAACTAATGTTTATTGTATTTTTTTATTTATAGCCATCTATATTGATGACAAGCTACTGGTTACACCGAAAAACAATTATAGAAACAATTATAAAAAAATATTTTTTTCAGGCAGGAAGTGCAGGATGGAAATGGCTTGTATTCAGCCATTAGCTAAATAAATGAAGGGTCTGAACCAAAAGATTCCCTTGTGCTCACAATTGGGACTTTTAGGATCAAACTCAGGATTTGGTATTGGCCTGGAGTTGCAAGAAACATTCTTATATGGCATTTTCACTGTTTCAAAAATGGTTTCATTTATAGGAAAGCCATATCTAATTCTGGATTTCTTTTTAATATTAGGATGTAGCTGCTTTAGAGAGCCAACCTTTACTGGGTTTTACAGTTGCTGAAGTTAAAGATGAACACTTAGAATCTAAAGTTTTCCATTTATTGCACAAAAATACTTTATTTTACATATTCAAAGCGGATGATTCCCAGTCAGCACAAAAGTAAGTGGCCAGTTATTTAACATACATGTTAATTAATTAAGGATATTCTGAAACAGTTTCAGAGTACAGTATTGACTATGATCCTATTGATTATTCTATGATTATCAGAAGTTATTTGGCCAACATAAAGATGTATATTTAGAATTCTCTGGGAAGTACATAAAACTAGAGTAAATAAGGTTTATTTTCTCTGTTGTTTTCACTGGGTTTTTGCAAAAAACTAAAACAAATAGTTGCTACTTGTACATAAATCAAGGAAAAAAACAGAGAAAACCCATCTCTTTTTCCAAAAGCCAATTCCAGAGTTATCCAAAAGTAGGGTGCTGCTTAAGGATTGAGTTCAACCCTGTTGTCTTGACCATTTTTCATTTAGGATTATGCATGGTTTTTAATGCCCACCAGTGTGGCTTTGATTGTATTAATGCTAAATCATGACAGACTGAATCAAATAATTAAATATTCCAATCTGCTGAATATTCCAATTATATACATTCTGAAAATCATTATACTTGGTGTAACAAGACAGCTGTAAGTTTAGAAGTCTTGTTGTATTCTCCCAGAAGCTGTCTGGGTTTACATATCTTAGCTCCCTCTCCTGACTTAGCATAGCAGCTTAGTAGTTATTACTGCCATCACCTGTCTTCCAAAGAAATACTGTACCTCTACCTAATATCCTCCTCCAACCCTGGCACATGAGCAAATATGGTACTGTAAAAGGAACAAAATAAAATGGCAAAATGGAAATAAACTTTATAGCACTAAGTAGTAATCTTTCCTGGCCCTCTGTGTTGAGGTGTCTGACTAGGAAAATCAACACTTCCTCCTTTCAGAGATAGATCAATCTTACAAAATATAAGTGGAATCAAACTTTTATTACAAAGAAAAAATGAAAAGAGAATTGTTTTTATTTTTAAGTAGACGCTTATAAAACATTCAGTAGCAGAGGAGATAAAAATACAGAGCAACTAGCATCACAGACACCATGTTTCCCATAGAAAAATATATAGAAGGAAGATGAAATTCTGACAAATCACAGGATGCTGATCTGGTCCTAGTTCAAAGACAACTCAGATGTAAAGCAGTTCCAAGTTGCACAAACCATGTCATTTACTGAGCATCTTCAGAGAACATAAATATTTGAGACAAGAAAGCTAGTAGATACAGCAAAGAAATTAAATATAACTTCCTAGCGTTTCCTATTTCTCTAGAGCATAGAAAACCCTCAGAACAGATATCCTTTGTTCATACAGTAGTTTCTTAGCAAATGCTTTTTCCTGTAAATTACAGTTTAAGTCTAAAAGGTGATCACCTTAAATCCTACTTGTTTCCAGCCTTTTGTCTAGCAACTTCTGAGTGATTTTAAAAAAAGAAAAGAAAAATTCCTAACTAGGAGGAATGAAGGATTTGGGGAATCTGCCCGTTTCATGCGTGCTAAAACCATTGCTTCTACTTGAGATTGAGAGGGGTTGATCTGAATGCCTTAACTAGCACGAATGAAGGGTCTGGTGGGCAGATTATGAGAGAGTATGTGCAAATGGGGGCAATGATTATGTTTAGTAAAATAATGTTTTCTCTTTTCCAATAGGTGGATAGAAGCTTTTCAAGAAGCCACAATATTGTAGCACATTCTGGGTTTAAAGAACATGTCAGATAACTAAGTGAATGCTACAGTTCTGTATGTTATAGTCACTGGATTGGCCCAGGCAAAGCAGTTTGTTTTTTTAGAGTGGTCTGAACCTGGTCTCTGGTTCAGGCATAATGATTTTTAAAGAAATGTGTATACTTGTTATTTATTAAACTCTATCACTGTTTTACATTCAGTAATGGTCAGAATCATTTCTGAAATTGAAACTGAATTCCAAAGTGTCCTTGACTGTAGAACCTTAGAGACTGTTGTTCAATGGAAAAGTATAACAAGATATTTCTCTGGTTTGTTCCAAGGGAACTGTCAAAACAATTTTCTGTTTGTTATTTTATTTCACATCTGTAAAATGCAAGAAGACTTTTCAGCAGGCTTTTAGGATTTCTTGCTTTTTAAATTTTTGATAAATCAACTGAACTACTGTGGATTCTAGCAAACATAATATAAACAACATCTGTGTTTATTAACTTATTTATTTTTTAATATTCCTTAATGCTGCATCTGATCAGTCTCTGGTGTTATATACAGAAGGATTTTGTGTGAGACTTGTTCCACTAAAGCCTGAATCTCAACTCTGTCTCAGGAGATTAATGAAATACCTTAACACTGTCAGGAAAAGCCCAATCTTTGGATTGGAAGGAAAGAAGATACCAATATGCCTAGATCTACCTCTTTGGATAGTCAAGCAACATTAGCTATTCAATGGAACATGTTTGGTAGCAAGCCACAAGGGGATGAAACATTTCTTTCTTTATCCATATATCTTTTATCTATATGCCTGATTTAGACAAAAAATACATTTTTTTGATCAAGAAATCACACAGAAATTTGTTCAGTTAAAATCAGGAGGAAAAATAAATTAGCTGCCCATTTTGTTTCCAACCACTATTTTTAATTCTTTTTTTTTTAGCTGAAGATAGTCCTTCCAGGTTGGCAGGAGAAGTTTCTTTATTACAGCAGGACCTTTCCAGGAGTTCATGTAGGTTCAGTCCTTTTCTTTTGTATTTTTGTCTTAGCCTCACAGAGTATATTACAATATAGGTAGTCTCCAGTTTAAGAACGAGTTCCATTCCCAAGGTCTGTCCTTAAGTCAAATCTGTATATAAGCCAGAACAGTATTATTGTATAATACTGTATAAGTGCAAGAATTCATTAACTCAAACCACTGTGCATTTAACTCGAATTTTGCTACAATAGGTTCCATTCTTAACCATGGGTCATCCTTAAACCGGGTATTCTTAACCCATGGACTACCTGTAATTACAAGAACTATTAGGACATGAATTACAGAAACTAGCTTAATAAGGCTGCAGCTGGCAAATGAACCAAAATTGGCCACTGGCCCTCCTGGCCACTAAGAACACCACGGTTTCCAGGGACAGAAGAGAAAGAGAATCCTCAATATATGCACTATGGGAGTCCTATTGTGTCTAATACAGGCAACCTCCCTAATTTCCAGGCTTGGCAATAATCTAACCATCATCTGGATTGAGCTTCAGATTTTTAGCCCTCATCCACTTCATCACAGCCTCAAAACATCTGTCAAGCACTGGTTTTCCTGATGACACTGAATTCTACATCTACAACTGTGGCACATAATTTGCAGCAGGTGTATCTTCAAACATACTGCAAACCTTTTGTAGTAGGATACAGAGTCAGATTAGCCTTGAGCAGTCCAGCCACCATTTGAGAAAATTTTGCAGAGCATTTCACTAAGACGCTATGATGACTGAGAAGAAAGTTCTCTTTATGCTATCATTTGAGGTGGTACTTGGCCAGGCAGAGATACATCAGATCTGAGTTTCAGCTAGGTCAGAGTGATGCCCTTTCCATCAGGAGTGAGGACTGGTTGTATTCCAGATTAAACTGGACTGATTAACACACCAAGTGGAGGGGGAGGTCACTATGCTTTCCCAAAATTGATGGGGGACCAACAATGAGTAGCCACCAGTCATCTTCTGACTTCCTGATCTCTTCCTTCCTACAGGGACACTCTTACCTTCCTTTACCCAAGCACATATTATCCTTAGAACCAACAACCCTAACAGACACTAATCAAAAAATGTTCTTAACCCAGTAATTCTCCATCTCTCTCTCCCCCCCCATTAAAGAATGAAGAAAGGTGGGTTCAAGCCTTTTCACAGGACAAAGGAGTGATCAAAAAGGAGCAGCCCCCTTTGGTGAAGATGTGCTACCAGTAGCAAGCTCTGTTGGTTTCTTCTCATGGGGAGGCCTTACGTGAGTTTCAAAAATACGGTTTGCAACAAAAAGATCCTAGGAGCCAGCAAACAGATTTTTTTGAGGCAACTTGAGACTTTTGCCTGCAGTTCCATCTTCTATCCTGTGATATCTCTTGTGTTTGAATGTAAGTAAAAGAGGATCACTCATAAAGGACAAAAATAACTTTCTAAAGCATGCTATATAACATGCCAGATAAAGATGTTTTTCAAACGTGACCCAGAGGACTGCTATGGGTCCAGGTGTACAGTTTTCTTTGCAACGAAGTGCTTCCCCGGTTCAACCTATAGTCTGCAATACCTGGTGGGCCCCCAGTACTAACTAGATCAAATCCTCCTTAGCTTCCAATCCTAGAGTAAGTCATCCAGGTGCTTCCAAGTGATAAAACATCTTCCTAAATATGTGATTCCTAAAAACGCAATGATTACTGAATGGGCACTCCATTAGCTCTCCCCCTTTTCTCCTTAATAAACCCGATCGAGAAGAAAACCCGCGAGCACGCGCAGAAAATGTTTAGCTCGTCCTTACGTCGTTTCTCCGCCCCCCGCCCTTCATTGTTATGGCTACCGAAGGCAAGAGGCTTCCTCCCTTCCTTCCCTTTCCTCGCCGGCACGATGACGTTCGCTCCGCCTTCGCCAGGGTCTTGCTTTGCGCATGCGCAGCCGTGCTGCGGGTGGCGGTGGCCACTGCGGAGGGGGAGGGGAATCAGAACGTTACGCCACGCCACGCGACGGGACAGGACCGAACGTAGAAGGCGGGGTCACGAACTCTGACCTCCCAGATCCGGAGCCGCCACCGACAAATAAACCCTGAAGAGCTGCAGCTGCGCCTGACAGGTAAGAGGAGAGGGCGGGGATACAGAGGTGAAGCGCCGCCGGTGGTATCCTAGCCCAGGAGAGGCCTTCCGTCCGTTCGGATCTTGGCTGGCGAGGCGGCTTCATGATGCTTCCTAATTGCGGCCTCTTCCGTGCCCTGTAGCAGCAGGATGCCGTTATGCATGTGCTGAAGGTGGCAGAAGTAGTAGTAGTTCCTCCTGGTGCCGCCGCCGCCCCTCTGACCTTTCACCCACAGGAAAGGCTTGTATCTCCCCTCCCCGGATCCTAGCCGCGCCCCGGGGCCTTTTCTTCACTGTGGGCCTCGCTCTCTGGTTTGTGGGGATTTGAACACGATGGAGTTGGACGCGGCCCGGGCACGCTACTTAGGCTGCTGCTCTACTGTGCGGAAAGGCTTAGGAGCGTTGCAGTCTTGCCCTGTAGCAGCCATTTTGTACCAGCGAGTGACAGCGGGCTGGTGCCTCCCTCCGCCTGGTTGACGGTCTGGCTCTACTGCTGGGCTAAACATTGAGGCCTCTTACTCAAAACTACAGAGGAAGTAGGCTGACTGGGCTAATTCCTTCCTGTATCATTGAACGTTGGTCCATACAACAGCAACAACAAACCCACCAACAAAGCCTTTGCACATTAGATGTCAGGGAAAAGAATTATTTTCATAATTTTTCCTGTTGGCTTGATTTTACACACAGTGATGTAGTTTTCTGCAGGTGCATACAGATACAAGAATTGCTCTCCATCTGTAGTGGTACAATCTGTAAATGGGGTGGTAACCTCTGTTCTTAATTTTAAAAGATTAAGTTTAATTTTCCCATTCTTGTTCTTTTGTCCCATAATTTGGAATAATGGTGTGAAATATTACTTTCTAATTCCTTTCTACTGTACATCTATTTTTAGGCACAGTGTGCATGATAATTTCAGCAAAACACAGTATTATTTGAGTACATGTAAATTCTCACTAGCACTGTGGGCAGATCACTGGTAAGGATTTTGGAAGTTGTCATCCAAAGCTAACAGTATATCTGGTTGCCTGTTTCTGCTCTAGAACATACTGTCTAGTTATTATTTTCCATCTATCTTTAAATGGTACATACAGTCCACTTTTGCTTAAGTTCTCAGACTAGAGAGATGTACAGATGTTATATTATGTCATGTCTAATAGACTATATATCCTTTCCTGCAACATTGCTGAGCACTATGACCAGATTAGCTACTCCTAATGCACTGTATATAGCAGGTCTGCACAACTTCTAGAAGAGAAAGGGTCACATTAATAAATTAAAAATAATTGCTGGCCACAAAGGAATACCTCACATGCTGATCAGCTGTTTGGTGGCTAGCAGAGTGGCAACAGAACTGGAGTTGGAAGCTTAGGTGAGGCCTAGAGATGTTGGAGGCATTCGACAATATGTTTTTGGGCAATAGTGTTTAGTGGTGTGGCATTTATTTAGGTTTTTAAAAAACGCTGCTGAGCTGCCCAAGGTTGCTTTGCAGAATGCATTTTTTGGAGGCCTGGTATATAGTCTTCTAAAGTGCAGTGGCCTGTGAATTCAATTCCTGGTAGAGGGTTTGGACCCAATGGAAAGATCTGTGATGACCTATACCTGATGAGTCCCAAACAGGATGAAACCAGACACATGCTGCCTCCTGGTGGTCAGAATACTTTTCATTAGTGATATCAAGAAGTCTGTGTATTGTATGTAGTAGTATTTTGATTCAATAAAAGGGATAGACATATGTTTTCCTTTGCAAATGACATTAAAAGTGTTCCCTTGCTTTCCCTTGCCCATTCTTAACATGCATTTATTGGATTGTGTTCATTGACTGGAACTTTTTCTCTTCCTTGCCATGAACAAATCTTTTTTTGTTTCTGCTTATATTTGCTTATTCTGCTTCTACTTTTAATAGTGTGTAGTAAAGCAGCCATGTGGGTTTTCTTGAAAATAGTGGTCTAGAAAATTCTTTTGTTCACATATAAAAACTGTAATAAAGTTAGTAGTGAGAATTTAAATGGCTCAAAAGAATAGTACCACACACAGTATTTTCACTGTGTAATGTGCCTGGAATTGTATATAGTATAGATTACTCAGAGATAATGTTTTATTTCTGTTCTGTTCTTGTTGAAATTGGCTTTGTGGTGTTTGCCATGTAGTTAAAGGATAATATTAGAAATTGGAAATAACACTTTTCTACTTTCCCAGGATTTGGTTTCAATACTTTGAAAAATAATGTAGATTCTAAAAATGTACAGAATATAAGTACATTTGGTAATTCTGTAGGTAAGCAAGTAAGCATTACTATATAGAACCTTTCAATCCAACAGAGTTTAATAATTCTGTTACTTTAAATCCATTATGGGGAAGTGTGCAAAATGTTGTGCAAATATCTTTGATAATCTGAAACCTACTTATTTAGCATCTGGTTAGACTAGAATTGTACCATTTTCTCATTTTTTATGAGTAATCTATGTTCAAAACATCCATATGTACAGACTTTGCATTATACTTTTATTATGAGTATTATAGTTTTAGTATAAATTTTAAAATTGAGTTTAATTTTGTAAGCTTCAAAAATTATAGTGAACTAAAATATGATTTCTGAAACTTCTAATACTTATTTGAACTTACATTCATGTTGTTTCTAAATTTAAGTGAATAATTCTCTAAAAAGGGAAATTCTGCTGGATTTGATCAGTTGTACTGCTGCAAAAATGTTATTACAGCATTAAACATTAATAGATTTTTCTGTCATTGCTTTTTTTTTTTTTAAGTATATATATTGCTGTTCAAAAGAAAGTGGGGGAGTGTCTAAAGTTTAAATACCCATATGAAACTTTAGGGCTCAAGCACAGTTATCAGTCAGCCCTTTCAACTGAACATTGCAGAAAATAAAGTTGTGATTGTCTTATTGTGCTATAGGCTTTTTCCAAATAATTCTCATGATCTACTTAATTACTTCAGATTAATTAGAAGCATCGCTCATATGTTTTTCTTGATAGTTTAAAGGAAGCATTATATTTGATCTATAAAATCAAAATGCCTAAGCATCTAGTGATCTAGTCATGCTTGCAGTTCTTTGTTTTAGAACATACTGTGATTATAAACAAATTAATCTTGAAATCAGCCTTCCTATTTCTCCATGATAGCAATAATATATTCATAATATTCAAGTTTGTTTGGCGTTCATGGAGTGCTGTTTTCTGTCTTGCAATTGTGCATTTGTACTAAGGCAAAAAGAAACATCACCTTAACATGAATTAGTTGTGTTAGGTTTGGCATGTTTTGCTAGGAAACAGCAAGCCTGACTTGGATTCTCTTCTATACTTCAACATATATATGTATATAATAGCATTCTAATTTCTGTTGTTATTTTCATATTGGAATGCAGATACCAGTGCAGCTATAATACTGTACCTATATCAGGATCTCAATGCTTAACTTTCAGCACATTGATATAAGCTCGTTCTGATATTGAAAACTGCTTTCTTGATATATTATTTTCCCCCTTCAATTATTTTCCTGAACTTTGATGCATTTTATTGCTTTTATATGGAATCAGTTAATGGACTAATAGGGCAAAATGTTGACCTATGTCACAATACTGTAATACATGTTGCTGTAATTTGTTCTTTACAGTAGTACATGGAATTGTTGCAAGATGTACAGTATAGAACTTAATTTTCTTAAAAATATTATTACAGTGAAGTAAACTGTGAAGTTGTTATTTAAAATAATTCAGCCAATGCTCAGGTAGCTTTTGCAACAGGTTATAGTCTTTCATCTACACTTTCATCTAAGTCATAGGTGGGGAACATATGGTTCACCACATGTGTGATTCTAAAACCTGTCAGGCACAGGCTGTAACAATAGCCAGAGGAAATCAGAACTGTACTTAAATGTATCTGGATAAGTGTACGTATTTTTTTTTTCCTGATATAAATGAATCAGCTTCTTCAGTCCTGTCTGTAAATTGACTCAGGAATAAGCATTCCAGACTAAAGTGCTTACAAGTAATTTATAGATGTGATTTGCACATTTGTCAAAAATAGAAACAGAAGAAGGTATAACAGGATTAAGGAATCTGTGATGCTCCAGATATTATGGAATTATAACCACCAGCAACTTTGGTCTGCATAGCTAATAGTGAGAGATAATTATAACAATAATTCAGCAATATCTGAAGATTGAAAATCCCTGTCCCAGCATTATAGGGAGAGTTTCTTCTCTTCCATAATGCAATGTGCCTAGGTCATTTTTCTTAGAGACATGGATATCTGTTCCACCTTGCTCCATAATAAAAATGAAGATACTGTCATACCAGATTCATAATGTATTCTACAAGGTCTGGCTTTGAAGACCACCAAGAAGCTGCAATTAATGCTAGGCTGCTGTGGTCCTTGCAGTGGTTGTCCATAGATCTCCAGTTGCAATTCAGAGTGCTTGTTTTCACCCATAAAGTCCAAAGTATGATTTGGCTTCTAGCTCCTTTTAAGATTGCCTTCTTTGTGTGAAACTGGTGTATGCATTTCAACAAGATCTGTCAGTGGTCTTCCATTACCAAGAGGTTAGAAGAGCAGGGGCTCACAGATAATGTAGTTCTACATTAGGGAACATCTCACTGAGATCAGATCAGTACCCATACTAAGGACCTTCCAGAAAATAGTAAAAATTGAGCTCTTTTAGAAAGCATTTGAGGAATGATGAACATTAGCCACCTGTACTATTGTAATGTATTATTATTGTATTGTTATCTTTTAATATTTATTATACTGACTCGAAGGCATAAATCAATCAGTCAATAAGCCATTAACCAAGAATTGGTAATAGAATATAGCTTCTAATACTTCCTGCTTTTTCTCAAGGTTGGAAAGTAATGGCTAAAGTAGGTCACATCTGAAGTGTCTGCTATAAGGTTAGCATCTGTATTTTGCTTGTCTCATTGTTAAAAGAAGTGTAATTAAGTCTTTAATGCCAACATGTACTGAATAAACCAGACAGTTATTGCTGTTAGCTGAACAAATTCTGGTTTGCAGTTGGTACAAATATGCTGTTTTAATGTGCTTTAAAAGGCTGTTTCTTATATTATGAAAAATTGTTAATTGCCACAAAAAAAATTCTCATGAAGTGTGTGTATGTATATTAGGGTTGGGCAGTGATCAAGTTTCAAATGAGCCAAGTAGTTTGGGGAATACTGTATGTAGACCATAGTGGTAGTAGATTTATTATTATGGTCAGTAACTGCAAATAAATATTACATTGAAAGAATAAATATAAATTTGAATAAAATGATATAGACCATTGTAAAATAAATAGGAGTTTTAAAAATCTAAAAAAACTTAGCAATCTAAAATATCCAGAGCTAATTTATTAAGTTACTAAAACTCTTAAACAAATTATTCAATACAAGAAACAGAAGGAATAAAATATTTAAATTTTAATTCAGTTGGGACTAAAATGTTAAGCTACTTGACAACTTTATTAACATAAATTAAGGAATATACATTTGTTAGCTATCCTTGATTGTTACATAACATTATAAAATCATATGATGAATTCTAAAATACCCTGATAGACCAGAAAATTATAAAACAGGGAAAACTAGACTATCTTGTGACAAATAGCCACTTTCCTGGAGGTCACATCTGAAGTGTCTGCTATAAGGTTAGCATCTGTATTTTGCTTGTCTCATTGTTAAAAGAAGTGTAATTGAGTCTTTAATGCCAATTTGAATAAAAGGAGCAACATAGGGATATGTGTTATTCATTCAATTTCTTCTGTGTGCATAGATGTTCTTGTATTTGGGTTTGGCCATTTAATATCCCTTCTGGAAAAGCTGAAGATGAGACATTGAGTCTAGCTAATGTAAAAACTCATCTGTTTTGGGCACAAAATGTTGGTAAGGTATTTGACCTCTAAGAATGGTCAAATAAGTTTCAGACTTTTGAAGTAAAGCTTAGAGAGCCAGTTTGGTCTAGTGGTCAAGGGACCAGCCTAGAAACAGGAGACTGTGAGTTCTAGTCCTGCCTTAAGCATGAGAGCCGGTTGGGTGACTTTGGGCCTCACCTCGCAGGGCTGTTGTGGGGAAAAATAGGAGGAGGAAGGAGTATTAAGGTATGTTCGCCACCTTGAGTTATTTATAAAAAAATAATAAAGGCAGGATAAAAAATAATTTAAAAAATAATTTAAATGTAGATCTTTTTGTAAATCTAGGTCAAGAAACTTATATTTTATTTCCAACAGAATTTTCCCATAGCCAATTAAGAAAGGCCAAGATTTGTTTGTTGCCCAGTGAAGGTGGTGGTATTCCTTTCTTGATAGTTTACCTAATATAGAGAAGTGGAATGAAATTGGGACAAGTTTACATCCCTGTTTCACTCCTTTCTGAATGGTTATTGCTGGGGAGAGGATAGGTGGTCTGAAGAGCTGCATGGGACTAATGTGATGTTATTCTTGTGGAGCTTCATAATTAGCATGGGAAGATGGGATAGGGACTGTTGGTTTCTCCCATATTCTGCTTCTTGGGATTGAATCAAACGCTGCCTTCAGATCTGTAAGGGTCATATAGAGTTTACCATGTGGATATGCAGTGTACTTTTCAATTAAATGTTAAAGGACTAGATGGTGGCCTAGCATTGAATAGTCTTTGTCCTTCCTCTGTGTGGGCACTCATGTTGCATCTATCAGCAGTTCCTTAAAGAAACTGTTTTTCTGACTTGATGTTAGCCTTACCAGTTACACCAGACAGAAAACACGTCCAGATAAGCTAATTCTCTTTATTGTAAGGCTACGTTAACAGAATCATGCAAGTCTGAAAGTACCATTCTCCCGCTGTCAGTTTTACAGCCCGATAACTTAGGGAAGGTGTTCTCCTGAGTCTCTTGCTCCGCCCACTGTGCAGCTGTTGGCTATGCTCCCTCTTATCTGATCATTCTCTAGGCAACATCTCTTCATCTGGTCTCCAAAGGTCATTCCCACATACCGTCACACTTGCACAGCTACTGTTACACAAATTTGGATGAAGATGCATCTGATTTAAAGAGGTGCTGACAGGTATGACATATGTGTTCCAAATCACCTTTCCCTTTAGAATCCAGATCTCAGTACAGTCCATATATCTATGTGCGTATGCATACATTAAATAGTCACTGATAAACTTTGCATCAGATGATTAAATGTTATTAAAATATACGTGCTTGGTATTTTGCTAATTCTTGCATTGATTAAAAAACCCCTCTATAAATCTATTTTTGTTTCATAATGCTTTATAATAAATTATATTTCTTTATATAAACTCACAGGAGTCTCCAAATAATGATTATGCATACAGGAAGTGGAGTATAGCATTGCACCTACGGTAAGAAGAATGTTTGATTTCTGTTTATTTAATTTATATTTCATCATTCAATTCAACTAGGAGAATTAAGGAAAGAGAAAATAAAAAAATACTGCAAACAAGAAAAATTAAACACATGAAATCAGTGTATACATAAATAAAATTTATGCATTTATTTAAGAACGTAAAGCTTGCCCTTCTAGTGTAGATGTATCATTTAGGGTAGACATAGTTTTAATGATTAAATCTAATATAAAATTAGAATTATTTCAAAGAAAAATGAAAAGAAATAATTATTTTTAAAAAGTATTATATAGTAAAATCAGGCAGGTACATCAGTTAAAATTTATATTCCCTGTGTAGTGAATGCCAGAATAAGATCTGTGAAGGTCACCTATGAAGGACACCAACTTGTAAAAGCCACCATTCTGGCCAGCTATGGCTTCAGTTTAGATGGAAAAATCTGTTTTCCTATTTGCCTGTGATTATGATTATGATTATGCATGTTATTTAGATCTTTTCTTATAAAAATAGTTGTTCTCAAAAACTTTATCTTAGAAGGGTATGTTCTTTAAGGGAAATTTGTAGAAGTTACGTTGGCTCTGAAATTAATAGGTAATTCTCAAGGAAATGTAAACTTTTATAATTGACAGATAGTTGTTCAAAGTGAACTTTTAAAAAATGCCTTAAATAAAACTTAGAAATTGTTATCTATGCTGTCAAGTCCATTTTTTAAAATATAGCCATAATTCAAATTAGAGGCAAACATGGTTTTTTCCTTACCTGTTGTGTTAGTATAATTTGCTGGGTGAATGAGAAACTAGGAATTTAGAGCAATACTTTTCTCTGCATGTGCAGGAAATGTTGATGCCATGAACCTACATGGAATAGACCTTGAAAGGAGCACTCATTTTACTGTGCAAAGCAGAGGTGGATTAGAGCAAATAACATGACATCAGCTGCTATTCTCTTATCCAGTTTGTTCATTATTTGTACTGTAATTTTTAAAAAGAAAAACATCTCTCTTTAACAGGAAATACTGGTATTTCAGAATCATGGCAACTATTGAGGAATTGGCCCATCAAATTATGGAACAACAAATGGGGGAGGTACTTACATTTTTTTCCAAAGTTTTATAATAAAAAGGAATATATAGAAACTTTCTAGTAGCTCATTGTCCGTCACTTTGGAATTTTTGTTCTGGACATCTTGAATGAAAAGCAAATATGAGCTTACTTCTAATAGAGAATACGGCTTCCACTGTATTGGTTTTTTATTCTAGATAACACACTCCCAAGGATCTGTTACACAAACATTAATGGATGGAACAGCACAAAGAATCCAGATTGTTCCTGCTGATGCAGGACTTTCCTTACCACAGCGGATACAGGTAAAAAAACTTTCTGTCTCTTTCAGTACTAACTTAAGTACTTTAAAAGTATTTCAGTATCTAAATATCAGATGTACAATAATACGGTGTCTTAAAACCCTAGAAAAATGTGCAGGAAAAATAATGAAATAAAATGAAATATCTGGAATACAACATAAAATGCATTATTTTAGCATATAATATGATCATACTTATTATACTTTGAAGGAATATTATAAAAACAAAGCTGCCAATATTCTCAGTATTAGACAGGGTGAGTGACAAACTGTTGCACTCTATTCTGCATATTTGTCTATTTCATAATTCTTCAAGCAAAGGGCCAAATCTGAAGAAAACAGTCAGAATATTGGTTCCTTACATTTCCAGATAAAAGTGTTTTCCAGAAAACACAAGCAGCAGGGAAAGCTCCCATGTGCTATTATGGAGAAGATAGCATCTTCTGAATCCAGAAATAGATGATGGATTTGAGAGAGGGAGGGTACTTACATAGTATAAAAGGAATTATTTCTGTCTGATGCATTAGATTAGCCTTTCCCATCTAATGCTGTCCAGATGTGTTTGATAATAGTTCCCATAAATTTTATCCAACACGTTGACTGAGAGATATGGATAGCTGTTCAGTATTCTTGCTATTGCACATTTTCAGGAATAAATCCTTATCTTGAAAAGAATTTAATCTATTCCAATATATGCACATATTTTATAGGGTTTTGATTTCCATTATTTCTTTAATAAAAATTGTAAAAATATTCTCAGGCCAACAAGTATACACTTTTAAAGTTGCTGAAGAACAGATAGCTAGTCTGAGCTATCAGTTCTTCAGCAACTTTAATTCACTGAGTAATTTTCCACAGCCAAGTATAGCAACATAGCTGCTTGTAAATGCAGCACTTTGAACACTTAAAAGTTCAATATTTGTGAAAGTGCATGCACTGTTCCTTCTGTATCAGAGCAGGATATGCAGTGTTTAATGCTCTTGCATATTCAATGTGGCCTCACTAAATTGGCCCCTTGCTGTTGAGAAAAGATATGCTGTTACTGGCTAGGAATTCTGGGAGTTATCTGGGCACAAAGTTTAAGGCTGAATTATTGTTGGCATCAGTGTTAATTCATGAAATACTGTACGTGCTCACCTTCTGAAAACAGATCCAATTTGTTCAGTCATGCTTGATAATATCACAGATATGCTAGATCACATCTTTTTAAAGCTTTTTATAATAACTTGAAGTAAACATGTCACCAGATTGTTACAGATCAGCAGACAGGACAGAAGATTCAGATTGTGACAGCACTCGATCAGACTGCAACAAGCAAGCAGTTCATTTTAACAAATCATGATGGTTCTGCCCCAAGTAAAGTGATCCTTGCGAGACAAGATGCTACACCAGGAAAGGTTTTTCTGACAACTCCTGATGCTGCAGGAGTTAACCAACTGTTTTTTACATCCCCAGATATATCTGCACAGCACATTCAGGTATAGTGTCCTATTTTATGATGATTTATTCATATGACTTTAAAAAATGAAGACCTTCTTTTTAAAACAGTAGTCATGCTAGACATTTTCATGCTATGAAAATACTGCAACTTGAGATTTGGGAACATGCAGGCGGTAAGTTCTTTGATATAAATAAGATAATGTGTTTCAGCCTTCAGTACTGTTGTTTTAGAGATCCCACTTTTGCTGAACAATGTAGTCCAGTGAATAGCTTTCTTGTTTACTATTGTCTTGAAATTAGAAAAAGTATAGTGGAATAATGCTATATTTATAACAGTACTGGACATTTTGCATCCTAAATTGTTTTGTAACAATCTTAATTTTTAAAGTAAATACAAATTAATTTTGAATAGATTCAGTTTGAAGCACCATAAATAGAAAAAGGGTGAAAAATCAAATTAAAGAAGTCAAAGTTATAAGCCTTTAATCATAACTGCTATTTTTACTTTTTTCTGTTCAGTTTACCAAGTACTGGATTAGAATAATAGTTTCTGAAGTATTACCAAATGCATACCCCTTTGAAATACACTTCCCCACCTTCATTTTTCATAATTAGTTTGCAGATATGAATTTAAGCAAAGAAGTTAGTGAAAACAAGATGTATTAAATTGTAATTTTTTTTTCCAGATTTTGACGGACAATTCTTCAACAGAGCAAACCTTAAATAAAGTATTTGATCTCTGTGTTGTTTGTGGAGACAAGGCATCGGGTAAATCACTATGTATTTTGCAAAATTAATTGGAAGATTTTTTTTAACCTATCTCATCTTACCAAGCACTTAACTTCATTTTTCTTTTTCTTTTGTGAGTAATAAACTTAAAAATTGCATAAATATGATTGCAAGTGCATTAAAGCCAAGAGCTGTTAAAAAAAACTATTTGTAATGTATCAGAAAAGAAATATCAAATTCTTTAAAAGCCTGGTATAATAATTCTGCTTATAATGCGACATTTCGAATAGACACTTATGTGTAATAAATAGCACAGTTCTATGAGCATGTTAATTTCTATTTCCATAGAGTTGATATGAGTATCTCTCCAGGTAATTGATTTAACACACTAGGGAATTTTTGTTGGAATTGATGGCTTACTTGTCTTTAGATTGTTCAACCATTTGGCTATCACAGATACTGTGCTTGACACAGCTAACATAGATGACATATATCAGTAAAGCCCAAAATATATATACAGAATCATAAGTGCTAGAGACTCAGCTTCTGTATATAAATGCAGTACCTGAAGTCTATATTGCTAGGTGACTTCTATTAGTGTATGTGTGTATATCTGTATTGTATATGTATAAGCCTTATGGTGTAATGTGTTGGTGAGCACATGTGCTAAGTGGGATAGAGGAAACTGGTATAATCTTTTCAGCTTTGCTGCTCCAGAATGATATAATTAAATAGCAAGATAAATAAAATTGTCTATTTTACAACTGATCATTCTTCCAAATCCTCCACTTGGCACTGCTTATGTAAATCAGCTGTACTGAAAGGTAGCTAAATAAAAGCTTGGAGATTAAAGTCCTTTATAGTTGGCCACTGCTCCTTTGTAAGAAGGTTAATTAAGGAAAGAAATTAAATTGAAGATGCCGTTACATTTAACAATATTTTGGAGGGAATTGTACCTTTTTTTCTCATTCCATAAAGTAGGTGTAATATTTGATGATAAAGCAAACATATTTAATTGAGTTTTAGGTGAATTCATGCAACATTAACATATTTTATATTTAACACACTATTTGTTGATAGATTGTCATAGAATTTGGTAGAAATGTTATTTCTATATTCTGTAAACATGCATTATGGTGAATTCATCCTTGAGGGAGGGAGTGTTCCCAGCTGCCTTTAAAGAGGCGCTGATGCATCCCCTCCTCAAGAAACCATTCGGACCCTACTGAATTGGACAATTTTCATCCAGTCTCCACCTCTCCTTTTTAGGGAAGGTGGTTGAGAAGGTGGTGTTGTTGCAGCTCCAGAGGATCCTGGATGAAACAGATTATTCTGGCCCAGATATGGGACAGAAACAGCATTGGTCGTACTCATGGATGATCTCTGGCGGGAGCGGGATGGGGGTAGTGCATCCATCCTTGCTCTTCTTGACCTCTCAGAGGCTTTTGATACTATCAACCATGGTATCCTTTTGGGTCGACTTAGGGAGTTGGGAGTGGGTGGCACAGTTTTGCGCTGGTTCTCCTCCTTCCTCCAAGGTCAATCCCAATCAGTGTTGATTGGGAGCGAGAGGTCCAGCCCGCGGCCCCTCCATTGTGGGGTGCACAGTGTTCAGTACTCTCTCTGCTCCTTTTTAACATCTACATGAAACCACTGGGTGAGATCATCCGCCACCGTGGGATGAGGTATCATCAATATGCAGATGATACCCAGTTATACATCTCCATCCTGGCTGACTTGAATGATGCTATGACCACCCTTTTGTGGTGTCTGGAGGCTGTGGGTGTCTGGATGGGGCGCAACAGGCTTCGGCTGAACCCTGGTAAGATGGAGTGGCTGTGGATTGGAGACCCCTCTGTATCCGAGGACTTACCATCTTTGGTTTTGGATGGGGTTGCACTGCCCCGGACAGACCCGGTGTGTAATCTGGAGGTCCTCCTGGACTCAACTCCTGCTGAAAGACCAGGTGGCAGTTGTGGCCAGGAGGGTCTTTGCCTAACTTTGTGCAAGGGCCAATTACGCCCTTTCCTGGATCAGGAGGCTCTCCAGTCAGTCACTCACGCCCTGGTTATCTCTCAGTTAGACTATTGCAACGTGCTCTGCATGGGGCTACCCTTGAAGAGTATCCAGAAGCTACAGTTGGTTCAAAATGTGGCCATCTGGACAATCTCGGGTGCCCCAAGGATGACACATATAACACCTTTACTGCGGGAGCTGCATTGGGTCCCAGTTTGCTTCTGGGTCCAATTCAAGGTGTTGATTATTACCTTTAAAGCCCTACATGACATGGGTCCAGGCTACCTGAGGGACCGTTTCATCCCCATCACATCAACCCATCCCACCCAGTCAGGCAGAGAGGGCATGTTATGGGCGAAAGATTGTCGGCTGACAGGGCCCAGGAGGAGAGCCTTCTCTGCCGTTGCCCCCGCCCTCGAATATTCTCCCTCCAGAGGTGCAGCGGTCCCCTACTCTCCCAGCTTTCTGGAAAGGACTAAAGACCTGGCTCTACCAGCTTGCGCAGAGCAATAAAAGTTTTAATCAGTCCTGGGGGGTGGTTGGTATCCTGATGACGCTCCCCGAGCTACTTGCCAATTACCATTTATTATTTACTCAGGACTACTTTTATATTATATTTTAAATTTTATCTTCTCTGTAAACCTCTCAGAGCCACTTTTTAACAAGTTGGGCAGTGACAAATTTGATATATAAATAAATATAAGTAAATAAATTATTTTTTCAATAACAGCATTTATTTCAGTTTAAGCATAAAACATTTTGCATTGTGAGCACATTTTGAGCGTTGAAGTATTTTAAGCAATTCTGAGAACGAAGTTTTTTGTTAGAATGTATTTGATAAAAACGGAGTAAAATTAACGCGTTTTGTTATGAAACCAGGACGCCATTATGGAGCAGTGACCTGTGAAGGTTGCAAAGGATTCTTTAAAAGAAGTATACGGAAGAATTTAGTGTATTCATGTCGGGGAGCAAGAGACTGTGTAATTAACAAGCATCATAGAAACAGATGTCAGTACTGTAGGTTGCAGAGATGTATTGCATTCGGAATGAAACAGGACTGTAAGTATGAAAGAAAGAAGCTTGTGTAATGCTGTATTGTTTTTTGCACCATCCTTGCATGTTATATTTAAGTTGGTAAATGAGAGTAAATTAAAAGTTTAGAAAGACAATGCCACTTATCTTGTGAAGACTAAATTATTACTAGAATGACCTTTCTGTTTAGGATTCTTATACGTTAGAGTTCTAATATGAAGGAAGTATCTTCAAGGAAGCAAATATTTATCTCATTATCTTTATAAAGTGTCTGCATGTATAATGCAGTGTATCTTAAAGATGTTAACATTCTAGATTTTGCAAGTCCCATCCTTTCCTCCGCAGTCACAAAACAGAGTACTACACATATTGACAACTATGGAAAACGTTTACTTGGGTTGAAAGGAACTTTTCTCTGATCCCAGATCCTATAGGCGAAATCAGTAGCATCAGTTTTTCAGAGTAATGGCTTTCAAATTCTGTTTCAAAAAACCACAGGCTTCCTTAGAAACGTTTTAGAGATTCTCAATAAAATCAGTAGCTGTCTCCTTGAAAGTTTATCTAACGTCTAAGAATTCTCTTAAAACATAACAATCAAATGAGAGGATTGAGTTTGCTGTACAAACGGACAGAATTATACAATAAATGAACATGTTATTGGTGTTTGCTAAACCCTTTGGGACTTACTATTTTTCTAGAGATAACAGGCACAAACCTGGGGCAAAAGAGTTGAATGAATATCTTCAAATTCTCCAGATACAATATAAGATTGGAAATTGCTGTCATAGAAATGTTAACAAACATTTTCTTATGAAAATATACAGTAAATAAATTGGCAATACTGTACAATAAATCTGCTTATTTAGGTTTTGTGTAAGTATACATTAGTAGGAATATAACACTGGAAAACTCTCAGTCATAAAGAGTGATTACAAAACTGCTGTGAAGTTAAGATCTTCCTATTCCTAACCCCTTGCCACTCCTGCATGAATTCCTCCTGCTGGTCTTATAATCATATTAATTTTGATCAGTTTTATAAATTCATATAAATTGTTATTAAAGCTATTTCAATCAGGAATTTACACACAAAAGAAAAAGAAATGATGGAGTACTATTCTGATACCAAACATTGTATCATAAGATAATCATCAATAATATCTGAGGTTGTTTCAAAAGAAATTGGGTAGATTTAATATAAAAAAGCAACTACATTTAAAACTATCAAGTTGACAGGAGTAACTAAAAATCCAAAACTGGTTTGTAAAAGCTAGATGTGGTCGAACATTGAGCTGATTTTAATAATTCCACCATTCTTTGAAGCTGTTCAGTGTGAAAGGAAACCTGTTGAAGCATCACGAGAAAAGTCTTCAAACTGTGCAGCATCTACAGAAAAGATTTATATTCGAAAAGATTTGCGGAGCCCACTTACAGCAACTCCCACTTTTGTATCAGACAGCGAAACAGCAAGGTATGCAAATATTCTAGTTTCAATCTCTTTGTGACATTTCTAAAAACCATGAGGCAATGTTTGTGTTGTTTCATTTCAGATCGACAGGAATGTTGGAGTCTGGAATGTTTGTTAATATTCATCAGTCTGGATTAAAGAATGAACCTGCAGTACTGATGACTGCAGATAAGGTATTGGATAAAGTAAATGATTTTTAAAATAGACTTTATATTCAGTGCATTTTCCACCACTTTAGAAAGTTCGTGCTGCTTAAATTTGTTAGAAGGCATTTAAGAAACTTCATAAAATGTAATTTTTAATGAAGCTGCTATTCCTTTCCACCTTTTTAAAAAATGAAGTATGTATGGTCTTTAAGGAAAGAAGCAGAGGAATCAGAAGATAACTTCACTTTACCCCTTTCATCCTCTGTATCTTTTCAAGCAGGGGAATCCTTTAATCTGTCTTTTTTTTAAAGCAAGATCATAACAAATTTGGGTGACGGCTTACAGGATAGTATGCGAGACAGAAGAACCACTGTGTAGGCTTTGATCAACATTCCCCTGACTTTACTTACTTTGGACAGCACATGATGACGACTGTGTCTGGCCTGGAATGACACCAGTGATATGTCATGTGTCTGATACAAGAAGCTCTGCCAATATTATTCCCAGGAACAGGATTTCCAAACTCATTTTTTATAAATAGGAATAGAAAATTTAACATGGGATCATTCTACCACTATTTCCACCCCACTCTTAAAGCTGTCAAGAAAATTGCAGCATCCTGGAAAAGGGCATCCCCTGATACACTTTTGCTGAATCTAAGACCTAACAAGCCTAGAATTAAGCCATATGTGGAGGGTTGGTTTTTTTTTTGTAATTTATTGAAGTTTTTAATAAACATAGTAAAAACTAATACAAACTAAACTAGAAGAAAAAAGAAAAATAAAAGTACAGAAAGTACAGAAAAAATAACAAAAAGAAAAGAAAAAAGGAGAAAAGAAAACAATAAAGAAAATAATAAAGAAGTTGCTTCCAACCTTTATCACACTGAGTATAAGCTAATATAATAACTTTTCACCCTCTTTTAAAGTTGCAAATTAAAAAAAAACTTCTCCCCATAGTCTAACTTTTATCCGAACACAATCCAGAAATTGTCATCTTTTCAGTCCTGGTTCAGCAAAAAGTCCATTAGGAGTTACTGGAAATATCAAATATCAGATAATTTATCCGTGATCATATAGTCCAACTTTATATTCCTTTTTGCTCTTCACAGTCTTAACCTTTAAATCATTCTAATGGCATCACAGGATTTGATCTTTCATCAATCTTTGGCATTCAAGAGGAGTCTTCAAAGCTTTCATAGCCTACTTTGTAAATCTCATAACGAAGCATGTCCAGGATTTCTTGTCACAGCTGTTCCATGTCCAGATCCTTTTCCTGATTTGTCTTTTGTATTCCCATTTTGGTGATCTCAATTTTGTTGTCTTCCGTGTCTCTGTAATGTCTATGACAGGTAAAAGTTTTAAAAAATTTTTCTCATCATCTTCTAAAAATTTATCCACTGAAATCTTATCCTTTCTGAAATTTTAGTTATTAATACCTCAGTCCAGTTAACAAAAAATTGTTTAAGATAAGAAAAGGTTATAGCCGGCTTAGCCATTTGAGCTCTTTTTTGCCGGGCCCTTTAGTTTCCTCTAATGTCCATTCATCAAGTCTCAGTTCCTAATATCGGTTTAGTTCCATTTCAGTTGTTTTCCACGAGTATATTATTTAGTTATATGCTTGTTTTTCAAATCTTACAGCAAAAATAACTAATATTCCAAATCTCTCTAGTCTTCCAATCCATTCAAAACTTTCTTAAATCAAAATCTTTTTTTCCCCTTTTTGCCAATTGTATATTATTTTAAATTCTTAAGTCTCTCTTTAAAATTTCTTAAATCCAAAGAAGAAGGTAAAACTCACCAGGTGTCAAATTAAGCTTGCCATTTTGAAGGTTCTAATAGCCATAAAGTGGTTAAATTAAACATTTCCAAATGTGATTAGAAAGTGAGTTTGGATGGCTTAGTGTCCTTATTAACGGATCTGCTGCTGCTGAGAGCAAAGATGTTGTCTCCCTTGGCTCCTGGAACTCAAACCCGTGGGAGATCTCACAAGAAGCTGCCATTCAGAGCACTCATGGGCAATCTCCCATTCTCTCATTCTCCAGAGACATTTGAAGGGCCAATCTACTTGCTGGTATTTCATTCTACACAGCAGTCATCATTTCCACTCGTGAGCCACAACTCACAGCAGAAGCCACCATATGTATAGTATCTGTTGCTGGGCTCATGGCCAATTTATATAACACACATCTCCCACCTCTTCTCTGTCCTCTGTTGAGGGCATATTGAATTTTTTTTTTTTTTGGGTCTTTGTAAATTTCATCTGAAATCTTCTGGATAATGGGATGGTAACTTGCTTAGAAATTAACTATTTTTGCCATTTAAATGGACATCTAATGTCAGGATTTATTGGGATTCTTGTTTCTGCAAGTAAAATATTTGCTAGTCACTGTTGGTTGCATGTCATCTGATATTTCTGTGGTTGTTAATTTAAAGATTGCACCTATTTCCACTAGCTTAGTTTCTAGAAAAATCTTTAAAACATGGTTTTCTTATGTACAGTTATCAGAAAGGTTAAAGTGGATAAGATTTGGAACAAAGTGAGACTGAATTTGAAAAGAATTATGTACTAATGATGAACATGTTATTGCTAAAATGTATAAACTTTTGCTGAAATATGAGACAGAGGAAGAGCAAGTGAAAGAATGTATGATGAAATGGGATAAAATTTTTGGCTATAATATACAAATGGATCAATGGGAAAATATGTGGTTGAAAGGATTGAAATTTACATTACGCTTCAGCCTTGAAGAGAATTTTTATGAAATGATGTATCATTGGTATTTGTCACCAGAGAAATTGTCAAGAATGTATAAAGGTATTTTGAATCTTTGCTGGAAATGTGAACATGAAGGGATATTTTATTTATTTATTTATTTTTCAAATTTGTATGCCGCCCATCTCCCCCAATGGGTGACTCTGGGGGGCTTACAATAATAATAAAAAACAAAGGACTCTCCAGACATAGACATAATCTATAAATAGTTAAAAACATATATAAAAATGGTGTAAAAACCTCATATAATTTGGCCCTAAAAAACCTGAAAGATGCTGGGGGGGGGGACAACCCCTCACCCCACCAGCCATCTCCATAGGTGCGGGCCCCCCTCTGGCCCCCAAGCCTTCAGGCAGAGCCAGGATTTGATCTTTTTCCTGAAGGCCATGAGGGAGGGGGTACACCGCACCTCAGGCAGCAAGATGTTCCATAGGGCGGGCGCTACAGCAGAAAAGGCTCTCTGCCTAGACCCCACCAATCGAAATTCCTTGATGGGTGGGGTTTGCAATCTGCCCCTTCTGCTGGACCGAGTGGGGCGGGCTGAGATGACCGGGGTGAGGCGGTTCCTCAGATAACCTGGTCCCATGCCATGAAGGGCTTTAAAGGTGATGACCAACACCTTGAATTGGACCCGGAAACAAACTGGCAACCAATGCAGCTCACGCAACAGGGGTGTTATACGCGCCCTCCTAGGGGCGTTAAGAACTGTCCGCACCGCTGCATTCTGTACCAGCTGTAGCTTCCAGATACTCTTCAAGGGTAGCCCCATGTAGAGCGCATTACAGTAGTCCAACCTGGAGGTGACCAGGGCATGAGTGACTGTGCGGAGGCCCTCCTGATCCAGGAAGGGGCGTAACTGTCGCACAACACGAAGTCGTGCAAAGGCCCTCCTTTATCTTATCATGTTTGGTGGACATGTAAAACAGCCAAAAAATTTTGGATACAAACGCATGCATTAATTCAGAAGATTTTAAAGGTTAAAGTACAACTGAAACCAGAGACTTTTCTTTTGGGACTAATGGACAGGCAACTAGGAAAAAGTCATGGAACTTTGTTTTTATATATGACAACTGCAGCGAGTCCATCATATGCTCAAGAGTGGAAAGGCTTGGCACTACCCCCAACGGAGGAATGGTTGGTGAATATGATGGAACGTGCAGAGATAGCTAAATTAATGTCCTTAATTAGAGAAAAGACAGTAGCTACATTTATGGCTGAGTGGAAACCCCTTATAGACTTTTTGCATGAAATGGGAAAAAATGCACTTATGACTTGTGTTTTCATGATTAGAAAAAAAACGATAATAGAAAAAAGTGAGCTTTTTTGTAATTATAGAGTAAGAGATAATTTTGTAATTATATTTTGCTGCAGAGAAAATCGGAAACTTCTTTTTTCTGTTTCTTTTTATTTCTCACTGCATTTTTGCTTTTTTTTTCCTGCCTTTTTTATCTTTGTTCTCTGTATTTTGTATTAGTTGGTGTTAGTTTTTATGTTCTCTTTAAAACTTTTAATAAAATTTATTTTTAAAAAAAGTCTTTAAAACAGTAGAATTTTAAAACTCAAATTATATTAGCTAAGTTGCTAAGCAATAAGTTTTAGTTAAAATGTACAATGACTTGGCTATTTTCATTACTTTGATTTTTGTGCATTAATTAAGTGCCTTATAAAACTACCAACAAATATTCTGCGATAGATATACTATAGTGTCAGGAATATTAAGACATGTTCCTATCAATACTGACAAAGTTACTTTTTCCCACTCTTTAGGTTGAAACGTGTCAAGGAGATTTAAGTACTTTAGCAAATGTTGTAACTTCATTAGCAAATCTAAGTAAATCCAAAGATATATCTCAAAATAGTGCTGAGCTGTCAATGATAGAAAACCTAAGCAATGGAGATACATCATTGTCTGAACTTCAGCAAGATGAACATGCAAGTGCTGATGTTACAAGGTAAGGAGTGTTAGTATCCAAATGTTCTGACCCCACATAGGAACAGCAGTAGACACTTTAGCTACAGTAGTAAATGTGAAAAAAATAACATTGAATGTTTAACTATATTTTATTAAGCAGCAAGGATCAGCCAGCTAAGTGGAAAGAGTCTAACACAGATGTCTAGTTGGAATACATGTACCTTGCTTTATTAATGAGATACATACATAAGTATTGTGCCCACTTGCTCCATTACTTGGCATTCTTCTCTTACTTGCTTCTTGGAGTGCCTTGAATGATCATTTTGTGGGTTAATTAACAATACTTTCATTTTATGTCTGAATTAGGAAACTGCACTTACTAGGATTGAAAAAACAACCTTGCATCACAGTTTGAAGCTGGTTTATGATTCTGATAACTGTAGTTTCCTGGAGGTATGACTCAGAAGTTCTTAGAATATCTTGAATATTAAATATATAATGATACTCAAAAATCATGTAACAGCTTTCTTTTTAATATTGACTGAGAGAGCTTTGAGGCTGTAGGCATGTCAGATAGTACAAATGAACTGTATGAATTATCAGCATTCTAGTGCTTATGGCTCATGCCCCAGAACTTTGTACTAAAAGTAAATTACTCCTCTTGGGTTGTGGTTTTTAATCTTCAGGTTCTGCCTGGTTGTTCTTCAGAATTCAAGATCTGGGAACTCATTTCTTGTTATCCCTTTCCTCTTAAAATTTAATTTAATTGGCATTTTTGGGATCTATAAATTTTTAAAAATATTTTTTGTCTTTTGAAGTTGATTAATCTTACTTTTCAATGTATTTTTTATAGGGCATTTGATACTCTTGCAAAAGCATTAAACCCAGGAGAGAGTGCACCGTGTCCAAGTTCTGCAGAAAGCATGGAAGCAAGTGCACGTCTAGTTGGAGAAGAAGCAAGCATGAATATTGTTGAAATAGAGGGTCCACTACTTACTGATGCTCATGTAGCTTTCCGGGTACTTAAAATATGCATATATTTATAACTCTGTGCTGTTTAACTGTAGAGGCTATTTTAAAGTTTGAGGTTATATACATTTAATATTTGAGGAATGTACTTGAATTCAGTGGCTGACATTTCTAGAAAATATATACAATTACTTGACTGTACAATACAGATAGTCCTCGTTTAGTGACCACAATTGGGGCCAGCAACTTGGTAGTTAAGTGAAGTGGTCACTAAGTGAAACCACGATTGTGCTTATGATCTTACTTCAGCTTTCCTTTGCTTTACAGACCTGCAAAGTTTGTAAATTCAAGGATTGGTCACAAAGTTACTTTTTCATCACTGTGAGGAAGTCACTAAACAAGGACTACTTGTATTGAACATTTAACACTGTGGTCTCTAAATATCTATGGAGAATTTATATTTTCTGCAGTGAATGAGCATAATAGAATGGTTTAATAGAAATTCTAATTTATATGGATACTAAATATCCACCATGAAGAGTCTGTAGACTAATTTTGCTAGATGTGAAATTAAATAAAACTGTGTAAATAATTCATACAGGATGTGGCTATTTTGATTTTTCCAACCAAGTTTCTACCTCTTAATGATGCATTTTAATAATATCCTGTTAAAGAATAATTTTTTTCATGTATCAAAACCAGTACAGACATCACATTTCTTTGTAAAAGAAATTCAGTTTTTTGTAGAACTTATTGGTTATGCCTTTTTAACATACAGTATGCATCCCACTGTTATAAGACTTAATTTCTTGATTCATTCTGCGCCATTCTGTAAGTACAATTGTAGAATTAAGTCCATCTAACTACATAGTTCAGTTTTTCATGACCATTGTTCAATTCCTTAAAGTCCCTCCACCAACTTTATACCAGTGAAGAATTATTTTTGAAATATGAATAATGTGATATTGTACAACTGGCTCCAGAACAGCTAATTGAAATATAGTAGTTGTTAACATATTTTAAAATACTATTCAGCTTTACTAATCATTATCTAAAAATAATCACACACTAGATCAGGGGTGCTCAAACTTTTTAAACAGGGGGCCGGTTCACGGTCCCTCAGAATGTTGGGGGGCCGGACTATAGTTTGAAAAAAACATGAATGAATTCCTATGCACATAGAGGATCCCTCCTGTGGAGTATGAGGAGAGGAGGAGAGCCGCCGGACCCGGCATACCTGTCATGTAGAATAGTTCGGCTCTGCGATCTCCCTCCTTGTGCGTCGCCTGCAGCTCCCGACACAGCCCCAACACTTCTGCTTCTGACAGACAGCAGCGGCGGCCAATCAGGCGGGCAGGCCGGATAAATGACCCTGGTGGGCCGTATCTGGCCCGCGGGCCGTACTTTGAGAACCTCTGCACTAAATAATCATTATCTAAGAATAACCACATGCTAGTACCTTTCCTGAAAAAAAAAACAGCTTAACTGGTTCTTCTGTATAGGAACATATATTTTGAAATGATCTCGTATTTCGATTTACCCATAGCAGAGTGGGTACAGCCTCTGATACACATTAAGCTGATGCATGTTATTGCCAGCTTCTCTTTTGCAGACTCGTTTTCTCAATCTCAAGTAATAATTCTGTTAGTTAATTTAAGTCAGAGGCTAACGTTTTACTATGCTAATTTTGGTGGCATTTGGTGGAGAGGGCAGTTAAGAATAAAACATTTCAATGTGCCAATATTTGAAAAAGCAGAACTGTGAGAAGGTTCCTAAAGGAAGTAAGAGTCCACAGGAAACAAGTATTTGCTTGAGTTAAAAGTTTTTTGAGTGCTAACAGTGAGCAGAGTAAGCGCAAAGAGCAACAATGTATTTATTTATACTGTACAGAAAATGTATATGGCCACCAGTATAAATGCATAACTCTGAGCAGCTAACAACTACTTTATAAGAAAAATAATATAACCAAAGTTAAAATAATCCAATTTAAAAGAAAACCAAGGCATCATGTACCAAATTTATAAAACCAGCACATATATGTTGGGCTCTCATAATATCTCAGCCCTAGTGATTGGGGGAAAAGCCAGGTCTTAACAGCCCTCCAGTAGGCCAAGAGGATTGGGATGCTTCAGATCTCAGGGGAAGGCTGTTCCAAACAGCAGGTGCCACAACAGAGAATTTAGGGAAATGTAAATAACATGAATGAGAAGAAGAGGAATTAGCTGGGGAAACTGCTTTGGGGCATATTTGGAATGAAGAGGATAATTTAAACCCTTCTGTTTTGTATACCTTTGCTAAAATAACAGTGATATTGAAATGGAAGAGATTAACAGTCTACTTGCCTATTTTGTAAAATATTTTGACTCTGCTATTCCTAATTCTTAGTACAGTTTTTTTGAAGGAAATAAATTTATATTTAAATGTTTGTTAACTTTTTAAAAATAAAAATTCATTTCTCTGAGACAGATTATTGAAAATATCAGTATTAATCACAAAGCTTTCCAATTCTGATTGTTGTTGGTATACTAGGCTTTGAATTATATTCTTTACTACTACTCTGTTAATATATTAATTTATTTTTGTTAATATACAAATTATATCAGACAAGTTCATTTTTAAAATTCTTTTCTTACAGCTCACCATGCCTTCACCTATGCCTGAATATTTGAATGTTCATTATATTTGTGAATCAGCCTCTAGATTGCTTTTCTTATCTATGCACTGGGCCCGTTCTATTCCTTCCTTTCAAGCTTTAGGGTAAGTATTGAAAAAGTTGAGTTATATAATCAGGTTTCCAAGCAATATTCCTCTTGGTATATGTGTACTCTTCATATGTGAAAATATTTAGTTTGAATAATGTAATTGTATTTATATTGTTGCTTTGATGGATGGATACAGACAATTGGAAATCTATAATTTTTCGCTAGCGAAGCCAAACATTTATAGCTGGCCAAGCCAAATCTTTTTATACAAGATCCTACCCTTTCCTAGGAAGAGGAGAGGATGCAGACTTAAGTACCATTGCTTAAAGTCACTCTAAGTGTTTTCAAATGGGTTCCAATCTCTTCTCCAACTTTTCTTCTAGTTTTCAGCAGACAGCTCTTGACAGAGTGAATTATTATGGTCAGAGTATTCTGGATACTTTGCTTATTTTACACAACTGTCATAATTACAAGCAGGTAATTATGACAGTTGTGTAAAATAAGCAAAGTATCCAGAATACTCTGGCCATAATAGTTTACTTTGTCAAGATCATCTTAGCAGAGTATGATGATGCACTTGCCATGACCAAATAAAATCATTGAAGCTTGCTTGCAATTTTTCATGCCGTACACATCAGAAAAAAGGCATAGTGGCATAACTTTTTTTTTTTCTGGCCTTCATTTTAGAAACAAAAAAGTAAGACCAGGATTTTTTCTGATTGATTTCTTGATTTATAACATTGATTTATATTATTTGAGGCTCAAACACATTTTAAATCAAAAGTATCAAGAACTTAACCTAGGTTTTTCCAATCTGATACTATCCAAATGCAATTCCCGAAAGGCCAAGTAAGGGGGATACATTATTTTCATCTTATTAGAACATTTTCAGACATTGGCTTCTCTCAAGTGTTTGTATTTCAGTTTCTGTCATGTCAGATATCTGCAACTGAACTGGTACTACATAGATGATCAGCATCTTAAATACAGTATTCCACAGAGAAAAATTTTATCATATGACTCGGGTGGATTTAAATGCATTAATGCTAAACTATAATGTGGTTGATTTGGTTTGATTTAATATATTGTATGAATCCAACCATTGTAGTTTATAAAGCTTTTTTTATGGCATTGTGTGATGTGTGTGAACCAACTAATAGCCAATGCCCCCCCCTTTTTTTTCCTTCCTGATTCCTGCACTAAATTTATTGATGAGACACATTTCATTAAAAGTATGCCAGGAACTTTCCTTGTATAATGAGAAAGACTGCATATCAGAATTATGCACATTATATGTTGAACTCAAGCAGACATTTTCATTAATATAATTCTGTTTTTTTTTAATAGGCAAGATAATAGCATATCATTAGTAAAGGCCTGCTGGAATGAACTTTTTACCCTTGGTCTTGCACAGTGTTCACAAGTAATGAATGTAGCAACTATATTAACTGCATTTGTTAATCACCTTCACAATAGTTTACAACCAGGTAAATATATTCTTACCAGTGTCTGAAATGGTTATGGGTAGTCTCAGTAATTTGTGTTATCATTTATGTTTTGCTGTTGAAATCTTAAGACCTACTTGCATCTAATTGTATTTATATTTGGTTTTGCCACATGTACCTTTTTCTTCTTGTTCTTTCTTCAAATTTAGACTTTTAGTTTTCAAACTTCATCTTTAATGGCAGTCTGTCAAATGTAATGTACTCTGTGGTAATATAAATAATGCTAAATTGATAAATGTGTATTTAAATGTATTCCTGAGAAAAAGAATTGCTGCTTTCAAACTTTTTCTGTAAAATAGAAATGGCATTACTTCATTATAAAGGTAAGAGTAAATAGGAAATAGTCACCATTACCTGGCTAAAAAAAGGGCAGTAAATCACTAACCTCTTGGGCTAAATGGGTTAAAAAGTGTTAGCTATTTTTTACTACTCTACCCTGGATATGCTGGTATGATTTATTTATTTTTTTTGCCAATAATAATAGTGCAGAAAAAACATAGAATAAGGAAATGTTTAGTGGTACTTAGATGTTATGCGAAAAGCAGATGAACAAAAGATGGCAATTTGAGGGGAAAGAATAAATGTAGAAACAATTCTAATTCCCCCTTTATTTCTTATATCACTTTCCTATCACACTATCTTTGTCTATCATTTCATACATTCATTATTTCTGTTCATCTGTAATTAATTAGTATATCTCAATGAATTAGCTGAGACTTCAGTTAACTGTAATAGAGAATATATATGCAAATTATGTCTTATTTCTACAGACAGAATACTAAGCATTATTGTTGTACAGACAGTGTGAAAAGTGCAATTAACTATTTTTTTAAATTGAGAGTGTAACAGTGGTTATCTGAATTTAAATTTATTTAAATTTAAAATAATTTAAAATTCTAAATTGGTAAGAACCTTTGTATTGCTTTGTATTAATGTAGATAAGTTGTCAGCAGATAGAGGAAAGCTAGTGATGGAGCATATCTTCAAACTGCAGGAGTTCTGTAACAGTATGGTGAAGCTTTGTCTTGATGGTTATGAATATGCTTATTTGAAAGCAATAGTCCTCTTCAGTCCTGGTATGTAAAGATGTAATTAAAGCATTTGTCCTTGTTCCGTCTGTGTGAAAATATGGCCTATAGAAAAGTGACCTTCTCGTATATAAATTCTTATGCATGGCTGCTTTAACTAAATTCATCTAACCATCCAGTTTTCTTAGGTTGAGAAATTCTTGTTGTTAAAGCAGATGTCCTTAGCTATTTTACTTGAGATCACACTAATTCCAAATACATCTGCTCCAGACATATTTGATTATATTTTGGGTGGAAATGTTCTCCTCTTAGGGGAACTATCTTGTGTCATAGTTGTTAACTTTTCTATGAATATGTTGACTGAGATCATCAAAGTTTTTCAGATTCCATTTCATCAATACATAGGTACAACCTAACCATACAATGCTATTAACAAAGGATATATGGACATCTCAGTTAGTTTAAATCAGGATCTGGGCTGTGGATGTGGTCCAAGACTGATATTGAATTTACATGGACATGATGCTGGAGTGGAGCAATTTGAAGAATCTGAGAATGTATATTTCTCAGTAACATGTTTTTTGTGGGGTCATCCTTAAATTGGGACTGGCAGTTCATGAAAATCTTACAAAATCTCATGCTAGATTATCAAAATCTCACAAAATGTTAGTAATCTGAGGCAAGATCTCAAGATTTATTTCATTTTATTGGGGAGGCAGGGTTCCTCTTGGAAATCTGTTATGGTTGCCTAGAAGGCTTCAATTAATATATAATGCTACCCTCTACTCTGGATGGATTTTGGAAGAAATGAACCAATTTTGTAATGTGATTGTTACCACACAAGGACTGTGACCCTTCCCATATGTGGATTAGAAAGCATTTTTCACTTCAATAGATTTGGGGTTTTGATACATTTCTATGGGAACCATTGAATTCTGATGTCTCTGCCTATTCAAATAAAATGTTATTATTCCAACAAAGTCATTGTAAATGTTACAGTTCTAGTTCTCGACAATTTTAAAACTAAAATATTTGCCATAAAGTATGTTTGGTTGCTTCCTTATAGCCATATTATTTGAAATAAATATAACTGTAGATTTGTTTTAGATCACCCAGGCTTAGAAAATGTGGTACAGATTGAAAAATTTCAAGAAAAGGCATATATGGAATTCCAGGATTATGTAATGAAAGTATATCCAGATGATACTTACAGGTGTGTAGAATCTGTACAAGTAGCTGTTTTCAATTTTTTTTTATGTTTTAAAATTTGTTTGGAAAGCCTCAAGCTTTTTCCTATATTCACTGTGGGGTGATATTGCTGGAGTGTTGCACTGTTGCATTTTCTTGCAGGAGTAACATTAAATGAAAAGTAGATATAAACTTACATACATATTTGATTCCCCCCTCCCAAAAAAATAGTAGGGTGTAAAGTTACAGGCTGTATATAATCTAGTAAAAATCAATACTGTAGGGCTGCACACAAATTTTAGATATTTATTAGTGTAAAAAAGTAATCGGTGCCATGGAAGAGTACATAAATCAACAATCTGTCAGATACTTTGTACAAATATTTCAAAGTTAGTACCACTTGTAAAATTTTTGTCTGTTTCAGGCAATATTGTGCTCACTTGAACATTGAACCCTTTTTCCTATGGTAGAAAAACTCCATCTATGAGTAAGGGTTTAAAGTATAGCATATTGTTTGAATCAACTACTATTTATGTAAGAAGATCTTATAAAGTCAGGATTCAGACTAATTAGATTTTTTCCCTTAGTAAATAATGCCTGAAGGAAGTCCAAATCTCAGTCCTACTGCTGGTGTGGCATTCTTCTAAGCATCTTGCTTTTCATATGGTACAGCTAATAAATACAACTGCTAGCTATATTGTGAAACAGGCCACTGTTTTGCTACAAAGGAAACACAAGAACCATCTTCCATGGTTTTATCTCCATGGCTGTTTAGGCTATTGTATTGACAATACAGACTGTCTGCTGTTACATATGCTGTTACATATACTTGGGTATACTGTCTAGTGTGCTAGTGAACTAGTCAGTGGCATCTGGCTGCTTCCTATTGGAGGAAGACTGCTGGATTAAAAAATTACTTGGCCTAATCCTCCTTTGATCTTCTGTAGTTTTTAGGACCGAATCACTTGCAAAAGTTGGAGCAAAAGTATGTGAATGAAATGTAATAATTCAGGATTAGAATTTCCTAGCAAGTATTTGTCCCTTGCCACCCAGGGCTAGGATGAGCTATCAAAACAGTGACGTATATAATTCCTGAGCCTTATTATACATAATGTTGCAAAATTTTGCACAGCAGCTCTGAATTTGTGCAACCAGCTGACTTCAGGTCTACCTGAGTAACATCTTCATGTTTGCTCCTTCAATCTTTGATCGTATATGAATGAACTATCAATTGTTCGCTTATTAATCTTAGATTATTAGATTTTATAGTAGGATTTATGTTTATATTGTAATTTACAGTATCTAGTTTTAGAATTCACTTAAAACTAATTTTATGGATCATTTTTAAAAATCTAACCTTATCTTAAATATTAGTTTTACCTCTTAGTTTTAGTGCTAATAGAATGCAGTGCCATATTATTTGACTTCTAATATGCTTGTAATGTGTTTACTTATAATAAACTGGATATGATATAGCTGGATTTTGCTATATCTTGTTTTAAGATGATTGCTGACCGAAATGAAGCTATCATTCAAACTGTATAATTGCTGCTCCTGCTAATCCATAGTATAAATTGTATTGAAGTTTACACAGATAGAATATTCAGATTTAATTGCAATTGTAGTGCTGTTCATCACTTTGGATTCAAAGGGAAAAAGGTGCTTTGGAGCAGGTGGGGAGGGAGGAGGTGCTCGGATAGTACCTGTCAACAATCCCAGAAATGATGTGTCTAGCTTGAGGAATTGCTAACAGGAGTTGTATCATGAAAGATAAGAATGGTTTGATTTAGCATGTATTGCTGGAAAACTATAGTTTTTGTTTCCTAATAATTGATGGTATTAAAAAATCAGTTTCGTCTTTGCATGTAAAAGTGTGCCACTCTTTGTCAAATTTATCTTCCAGGCTCTCTAGGCTACTTCTCAGATTGCCGGCCTTAAGACTGATGAGTGCAGCTATCACAGAAGAACTGTTTTTTGCAGGACTAATTGGAAATGTTCAGATTGACAGTATCATACCATATATTCTACGAATGGAGACTGCAGACTACAACTCTCAAATAATTGGTCATACTATATAAAAAAACATTAAACCACAGGTTCTATACCATGGTGATCATGGTAACTGTAAATGTACTTATCTCCAAGAGATAAAAAAAAGTTTTCCTGTGAAGGCATAGCACGAAAAATAAAGGAAGGTGCTTTAGCAATGCATTTGGAAAACACAATGGAATATCTTCAGTGGTACAGGATGACTTACCTTTTATCTGATTTTCAAGAACTTTGTACATTTCTGATAACTAATGAAAATCAAGAAGTGTAGTTCATCCTATTTTTGTAGCTTAGCTATACATGGAACTTGTGAACTCCAAGCAAATATACAAAAGCTAACCTTTGAAAAAGAGAAGTTTCATAAAAGCATTTCAACTTGATACTAGGACAAATAAACTTTTTTCCCCCAAATGTTCTGGATTCAGTATCTTGTTTCTACAAGTTTTCTCTTGTCAGTTTCATTTCTGCCTTCATTTCTGATGGGATTCAGAGTTCTGGATAACTTTCAGTAGCGTTTTTTCACAAGTTAAATTTTTATTCAGTAACAGGTGATTTTGGAGTTACTTAAACAAATAGGGCATTATCTCCTGATAGTGTCCCAAATCAATGATTACATCTTGTGCAGTACTTAGATTAATTTGAAGTACAAATAATTGTTACGTTCAGAGTTATATCAGTTGCTAATAAGATTTCTTAGTAAAAACAATCCTAGATATTTTAATCACATCAAGAACTGTTATTTCCTAAAGCCTGTTATTTATAAACACAGAATAATTTGCCATTGCCAATTATGCTTGCTTTAATAATGTTTATCAACATGTATCTAGATAAATTTGGAGAAATTTATTGAATTTTGTATGCAAGTCTGTGAAACCACACATTCAACCACATTCAATGTTATGTGAGCAACAATGCTTGCATAGTGTAATTTCCCTCTCTCCTTTTCTACATCCTTGTGTATCCCAGGTTTGCTCCCTTTCCTTAAACCTGGAGCAGATTTGGGGAGAACACAGAGAAAATGAAAGATAGAGGAAGAATTTTTCCACAGATTGATGCTGTTCCACCATCAGAATTAGCCTACTGGATACAACCTAAAAATTACGAGTGTTATTGGAAATGAATTTCTTTTCTCAATTCTGTGTCTTTCAAGATTTAACTTTCAGGTTTTCATAAAATAATTCAGATAAGACTAGAGAAAATTTATGAAAAGGTGATAAGTGAATAAACAAGTAAACCATGATGAAATATTTGTAATACATACTGAATGGTATGTTGTTCCTAAATAGCAGTGATTGCACTAGAATCCTAATTATTTCATATTTTATGTTTCCATGTTTGTTTGCTGCTTTGTATTTTCAGCTTTTGAAAACCTTTTCCAGATGCACTTTTCAGATTTATTAAAGGTCTGGTTTTTCCTTAGTTATTGTTTAGTAAAGTTAGTTGAGCATTAATACAATATATTACTGTATCAGGGGTTGCTGATATAGTGATGTTCTGTCAATTCACCCTTATTTCAGATATTGTTAATCAGCAATTAAAACCACCTTTGTCAAATTATGGGCTTTACTAATTAATAAAAAGGGGGTTATGTAATGTGATAGGTAAGATTATTTACTTCCAAGTTTTAAAAATTATTTAAATAGAAAGGGATATCTTTTATATATTTCACAATGAAACACCTAATAATGAACTGAACAATTAGGGTTTTTTTTTACACACACAAAATATATGCACACACTTGAGCACATGCAGATATTAATCATATCTACAGTTGTAGCTTTTTGATGATGTATTTTTGGGAACATCTTGCATATATAACTTGTCCTGTTTTAAAACATAATTAAAAATCATTTGAATTGCACACCTCCCTAAATGGTGTCAGTATGTGTGTTCTGCAGTCAATAGAAATTGTTTCTGTATTCCATTCCAATTTTTCATTCATTTTAGTGATTCACTTCTAGTGTACACATCAGAATGTCCCAATTACTACCTTGTTGTATAATATACTATTGTAAATGTCTTGAAACCTGAAGAAGTGTAAATTCTATTTTGGCTGTATTTTTAAAAAATAAATTGTAACTTTTATTATAGTATCCTGTTAATCTCATTTTTTAAAAAAATAGTTCAGGTGAACTGTATTAATATTACAGTTCAATATATTCATGTTTATAATTAATATTTTACAGAAATTTAATGTGAATGATCACACTTCGGCTCTTATGTTTTTTTCAGCTGTTGTTTATGGCTGACTCGTTAACATGTTTGCTTTCCCCATCTATAATTTAATTTGGTTTCCTGTTTTGAGATACAGTATACCAAGTTTGAAAGCACAACAGAAATAATCACCAAGTTGATAGTCTGATGCGTATTTGGGTAATAACGACGCTGAAAATATAAGATGGCGAGGTAGAACTCGTACTCCCAAATGGTTAGATTTCGTTCTTCTCGTATTCAACTTTGTCACAAAAATTCACTGCTTTGCTCTTAAGTTGTGCCTGAAATTTATCTCGCCTTTTTTTCTGCACGCGCAGCCGAGCAAGTAACACGCACGGAGTCGGACAGCTTCCCTCGCCTTCCTCGTTCAACCGCTTGCAAAAGCAAGGAAAGAGGAGGCGCGGCGCAGGCGCAGAAGAGAGTCCAGGAGACGCCGGAGCTCCGGGGGCGTAGAGAAAATGGCGGAGTACGTGCAGGTGATGAAGAGGGCGCTGCAACAGCTCGGTGGACATGGCGGCATTCGTGGCGCTATGTGGCAGCTGCTCAGGTGAAAAGGTCGTCCTGGTTGCACCAGCGTGGAGAACGAGGGTGGACGGTCTTTTCCAGCTGGGGAGCGCTCTGCTGGAGACTGCGGCTCGCTGGGTTGAATGACATAACCCGTAGGGTATTTCCAGAAATTCGTGATTTAAGCAGAAAAGGGCCGAAGGGAAGCTGGCCTTCGGTTTCCGGAGTGGGCTTCTCTCGAGGATGGAAACTAGGGTGACCTTGTAGTTGCTGCAAAGCCCGCTGGGAAGGTCACTTTTGGAAAGCTTTCTCTGACTTTGGGCTCCTCTTGTCTAGGGGGTAAAAGGATCCGTGTGAAAACTAAATGAGGACCAAAACGCTGGGGCTGTCATAGCGCCGTCCGAGATTTGGGGAGGCCTAGACTGCATTCAGTCATTACCTGCCCCAGCTCTGACCTCGAGCTGCTGTTTGTCTCTCGACCTCAGTATTTTGCAAGGTTACTGTGATTATGGACTAAGAAACACATTTGCCTTGGTTGTTTCACCGGCGCTGTGCTAAAGGAAGGGATAACAATGGTTTAAATAACACAGGGAAGTTTTCTGGTCACTTGGAGGTGAACAGGTAGATGATTAAGATTATCTGCAGATAATTTTTTAGGCTGCTACCCAAAACACTATTTTGACTAAACTAATTTGGCAGATAACTTGATAGTTGCAAGCAAGTTATGTAGAAATAATGCTTCTACAGTATTAAGTTTTACAGAATATGCTAATAAAATAATAGTATATTTGGGGGCATTTTTATTTTCATCTTCCCCCATAAGCCTAATAGTTTTATTTATTTGGAGCAGCAACTGAAAAAATTTCTTATCCATTGGGTTGCCCCAATAAGATATTTGGAAAGTAAAACCAACCAAAGCTGCCTTATATTACTGATATTTTTGCTCTTATTACTTCATCTAACAGTGATCTCCAGACTTTCAGAGTTTATCTGAAGATGGCAGAGGTTAAACCTGAGACCTTCTGCATGCAAAGCCTGTAGGCTATCACTTAACTATAACATACATACATACATATATGTAAAACATAACTTAGAGATTTTATTCTGTTTCTTTTGGGAATTTACAGGGTCAATGATCTGAAGATTGGTACTCTAGTAGGGACAGATAAGTATGGAAACAAATACTATGAAGACAACAGGTTCTTTTTTGGTAAGTGAAGTTATTTGGATTATTTGAGTTTATTCTTCTAAAGAAGTTGGGTTATTTAACACATTTACCAACAATGAAAGCATTTTTTTTTCCTGTGTGTCTTATGTGGGGTTCTCTCCTAATTCAATTAGATGTTAAAATAGAAAAAGTCAGTAGCAATAAGAAGTCACTGTTGCCACAACAAAGATTTTAGCTCAAATAAAGATATTTAAAAAGGGATTAAATAGATAGTATTCAGGTCTTTTGGATGCCAAATCCAGATGTTGATTTGCTTTCCTGGCACTATTTTAGCTTTAAGAAGTATGTTACTTTTTTTAAAAAAAACGTTCATGCATACAAAAATAAACATTAAACAATGTTAGTGTTTTAAAATTATTAATGTATTCATTCAATTTATATGGCTGCCCATCTCACATACCTGACTCTGGGCAACTTACCATTTTAAAATAAATAAAAAATATATACAATTACTAAAGTAAACTTAAAAGTGAAACACATAAAAAAAAGTGTGGCAACTGAAGAATCATAAAAGGCCTTCAACATAGCCAGGAAATGGGCTCCATCACACACACCCAGGGCCCCAGGCTCAGGCACAGAACCAGGTCTTCAAGTCTTTCTGAAAGGCCCTTCCAAAAGGGGGGCGAGCCAAATCTCAAGAGGAATGATGTTCCAGAAGCAGAAAAGTCTCTTTGGGCTCCGCCAGCAGACACTCCTTGGCCAACAGTACCCACAACGTGTCTCTCCTGCTGGATCAGATAGGATAGGTAGAAACAATCAGGAAGACACGGACATGTAATTCAATTAGAAGAGTAATTCACACATAATGATTATACTTATCACAAGTTCTTCAATATTACAAAAATTGTATTTTACATTTCTCATACAACTAAAAGTACTAAGGGAAATTCTATCTAAGAAGCTTATAAACTCCAAATTTGTAAGACTGAATATGGTAGATAATCTAGATCAACATTAGAAGTGTAAACAAGTAGGTTATTCCATATAAACAAATACAGTAGGTATTTGTGCTTGTAACTCCATTTGAAACATTACTGTTAGAAGTTATTTTTTCCAATATAACAATTATTTAAATTGCTAAAATAAAATATTAGTTGCCAGGAAGCTATAGTGAAATTACATATGTTGTCCTGCATTCTTCTGTTTAAAAAAAGCCCACATATGTGAATGGTACTTCTTGTTTCCTTAATTATCCTCTTTCTTTCCTTGTGTCAAGCTAGTCCTTCCCAAAATTGAGAATCAGGATATTAAAAGCAAAAGAAATCAGTGGAAATATAAATGGCCACAGAACTTGATTTTGTTGAAGGCTAAGAGAATTAGTTTGTAATTACTAAAATAGCATGCATACAGACATCCTTTTTTAATACATTTTTTCTTTTTTAAATTTCTATCTTTAAGGTCGTCATCGGTGGGTCATCTATACTGATGAAATGAATGGCAAGAACACATACTGGGACTTAGATGGAAGCATGATACCTCCTGAATGGTAAATCAGATAGTTTGATACATACATTTATCTATATGTTTTTATTAACCTTGTGAAACTGGTATCTCAGAATAATTCTGTTTATCTGAGGTAAAGCAGGGAAATTAATTTGAGACTTTTAAACTATACTTCAGCCTCTAATCCTCTACCAGCAAACGTATCACTAGAAATCTGAAAACTGTCAGGATCATCAGAATGTTATATTTGTCTTCCTGACCACCTTGATCTTGCTATCCTGGGAGTGAGCTGGCATTTTTCCAGAAATAAATCTGGAATAAGAAGTGGTTCATGCTGTATGCTGTATTTTGAACATCCTATATTTTACCAGATACAGTATAGCACATAATTCAGGAGCTGTAATTACTACAGATCAGTGAAAGTGTTTAGTTCAAACCAAACATCATTAAATATATTTTTTTTTTACTGGAAACTGACCAGTGTCTTTGGTTTTATGTACCTGTGGTATGATTAGTAACATTATGTGGAAAAATTAAATTGCTTCATTTGGTTTTTTATCATGGTAAAGTCTTAAGGAACATGTTACAACAGATTTGCTAATACCAAAAACAATGTTACATATGAAGTTCCATAGCCTGCCTTGGTTGTTATGGAAAATACATGATTCAGATAATATAATGTTGCCTTCCATTTTCCTTTAAATTTAGACTTGAGAGAGAGACATGATAGTCCAAACAGCTACCATAATAATTGTGCAAATTTACTATAATGCCTACTTTGTGCTTTAGAGATGAGGCACAGTGCCTATCATCTTTTTTTTTTTTGCCATATTCTTCCTTTATGGTCTAATCTATCAACTGCTAATTGCTTTGAAAACCTATGTATATCAATACTTCCATTCTTAATCAAGGTTCCCTTCATTGAATATTCTGTAAAACTGTTGGATATTTTCAACTGCACCAGCATTGATAAGCTTTAAATATTACATGAAGATTGCTCTTTTCCCATTCTTTCTTATTATTTAACAACAATCACTTTGCTGCTTTTATTTAACTTTGTTCTTGTAAGTACTTGTTCTAAATTTTTAGGTTTGCTTAGTATTAATGCTACATTATGCTAATTTATAAGACCTGCATATTTAAAAAATGCTTTGCAAGAAATGTTTTGGTTAAAGGAGGCCTGTCTTTCAGTCTTGCACTGAAGCCTGGAAAAAAGATACCACTGTTTGGAAGAGGCCATATAAGTTTTCTAAATAGATAAAATAAAGAGGTGCTGTGCTTCTGGTTCCACAGGTTCTGAAATGCTTACTTGTCAGAAGTAGGTTTCTCTTGGGCTACTGGATCTGTACTTCAAAACTCCTGATTACCATTAGTTGGCAGCAGAAAGGTCTATAAAACTAAGTATTTTGCAGCCCAAATGTCATAGCACTAGCTTTGTCAAGGTTGTTGAATGGTGAGAAATTGCCCTTGGTTTAGTGACAACTCTTTCAGTTCAATCAGTATGATTTTAAATTTATCAAATGTAAAATTTAACTGATGAGTCTGCATGATTTTTAAAATGTAGCTATTTTTAATGTTTTGGGTAGTATAACTGTTGCCCATAAAACATGGTTTGTTGTGAACCTGTATATGCAAATATATGTCCTTCGGTGCAATTAAGAAATTTGTAGCTGTATTTTTTTCTTTCTAAGGCATCGTTGGATTCACTGTATGACAGAAGAGCCCCCAACAACACATCCACCAGTGAGTCGTAAATTCATTTTCCAGAATCATAAAATAAATGAAAGTGGTACTCCTAGACAGTATGTACCATACTCTACAACCCGTAAGAAGATACAGGAGTGGGTTCCACCATCTACGCCTAGCAAGTGAAAGAAAAAGAACATGGTGATTTATAAAGAAAAGTTTGTTGGTGTGTATCTATCTTTATTTAAAATAAAGGCTTTGATTAAAAATATTTTGAAATCAAAATATTGATGGGAGCTAGTTGAGTAATGGATGGGCAGAAACAGAATATATAATATGTTGTAAAACAGTAAAGGACAGGAAGGCTTGGCGCGATATGATTCATGGGGTCACGAAGAGTCGGACATGACTTAATGACTGAACAACAACAAAAACAGTAAATGTTTGTGGAATATTTTCGTAGAATTGAGAGTCTGGTAGAATCCAGTGGCATCAATTACAAAATATTGTCACATATATTTCTAATATAATAGATTTACTAACCAGTATTTAAATAAATTAGATTTTGAGACTGCCCAACTCCTGGGATTCTGGGAGGCCTACAATTAAAAGAAAACAATATATATCAAACAAGAATACAGTTGATCACGCACACACTTCCAAGGCCTAGGAAAACACCCCAAGTTTTCAACAGTTTACATAAAGTCACTAAGGGGAAGTAGTATAGATCTCTGAGAGGATGTCATTCCAGAAGATGGATGGGGCTGCCATTGAGAAGACACACTTCCTGTTTGATTGACAGGACCTGGAATGTGCCTACTTGATTTCATCAGATGGGTGAAAACATGGAATAATGGATGTTTATCCATATTGTCATTATAGGATATATAAATTATTGGATATATAAATCAGATGCAGAAAAAGTTCAAGTCACACAACGTGCAATGGAAAAACTAATGCTAAAGTTCTTACCCAGAGATTGAATCAGAAGTGAGGAATGTCAACTATGGACTAACTTCAAACATGTCATGAAAATAGTATTGAAACAAATATAAATGGGCAGGACACTGAGATAACCTCCTACAAAATAGAAAGATGGACCACAGAAAAATATCTTGGTTCCATCTGAAACAACATAGCAAGCGTACCTAATGAAATATAAATGTCTGATGAATGTCATATATTAACACTATCTGGGTGAATACAATAAAGTGAAAGTATATAGAAGGTTTAAATTAATAGTACAGTCTAATAAGAAATCAGTCATTTTGTTTCTTTTTTGATATGATCTGGAAACAGTATAACTGTTATATCGTTCAGTGCAGGATGTTGTGAAGTGCTGCAAATTAACATCCTTTTGAGATTTGTCTAAAGGACAAGCAACAGTGTAAAAATGGTGAACTTCAATTGTGTATTGGTAATGTCAGTAGTATATTCTAAACATAACTAGTAATAATCAAATTCTGAGCTGCAATAGTTTTTACATCAAAACTGATCAAATAAATGAATATGTCAGATATTGTATTTGGAATATTTTTTCCTTGATATAGCATGGTGACTGAGCTCTCTGAAGTCCTCTGAGCTAATGTTCCTTTTGCTAAGAACTCATTGAGCTAATGTTACCTCTACCACATACACTCTAAAAGACCTCAAGTAAGTCTTTATCAATGCTTTAGGTAAGTCCTTTCACTGCTGTCATTCTGTCTTAGAGAATAGAACATTGATTTAATTTTAAAATGTTGTAAAGTTATAACCAAATAATTGGTTTGTTGTACGCTGCCCAGAGTCACCTGGTGTGAGATGGGCAGCTATATAAAGGTAGGTAGGTAGGTAGGTAGGTAGGTAGGTAGGTAGATAGATAGATAGATAGATAGATAGATAGATAGATAGATAGATAGATAGATAGATAGATAGATAATGCCTATACTGTGCTAAGTTATTTCATTCATCAATTCAAACTGCCCTAGGTTCAGAACTTTGCCCTTTGGGTAAGAACTTAGATATAGTGTACAATTAAGCCTGTTCCCATATTATTATTTGGAGAATTAATAGTTAAGATTAGTATTATAACCATTCAAATTACATACTAGTTTTGTTGTATATTAGCTGCATTTTGTCTCATTTGAATCATAAACTGATTGATCTTAACAAGTTAAAAGAATTTAAAAGCTATTTTCAAGTTAGCTTGTCTGGATTAACTATTAATTGCTAAAACTAACCATTGTTTGCTTCATTTCAGACAGTATAACAAACTTTGATTTATATACAGTGAATACAAAAAATTCAAAGTTCTTTCACTGTTGTGCCAGAGGAGGGAGTATATGAGTTCATTTTAACAGTTATGATTTAGCATTTAGCTGAACTGTCATTTAATCCTTTATTTCATACTATCTGGCTATCAAGCTCTCATGTTCAACCTGTCCTCTGGCAAAAGCTGTTAAGTTTTAATTCTCTCTGTCCCTCCTCCCTCACCCAACTCCAGGATCAATTTCCTTGTAGCCTGAGAATCAATAGAAAAAAAGACAGTCATTGATCATTAGCAGAACCATGCAACAAGCACCTTCCATCCAAATGTTCCTTTCCCCAGCAGGAGCAATTGGTAGAGTCAACTAATGCTACTATTGAGAATAGTTTAAGAAGAGGGATTGTGTAATTGCTAATTCAGAAGGAATACTACACTTAATAGAATTATATTGGGATTTTTTGGAGCAAGTTTACTAAAGGTGAATTCTGATTTGGAAATCAGAAGTTACATCAACATAAGAAAGCTCCTTGAATACAACCCCCCCCTCAACCCCCAAGAATTAAGGTAATCAAGTCCATATAAATGGTAGATTCTGAAATGTTTTAAGTAGAACTTCTGGGGGAGAAATGGAGGATTAAAGATGGCTCTGTTTCCGTGGAGACGACAACTGCAGCAGTTAAGAGGAGCCAGCAAAAAGTCCGGCCCTCAGAACCATCTCTGCACAAAGGAGATGACCAAATCACCCACGAGTATCCCCTACAGAGGCTCCGTGTGATGAGATCACAATTTAGCAATCTCCACTGGATTGTGCACTCTGGGAGTCGTGGGAGACATGGAGCCCGAGCCATGGTTCAGAGCCTCCAAAGAGAGACTAGATTTACTTTCATTTCCTCTTTTAATTAACATCAGCAATTACTTATTAGTGATTTACTTGGAAACTAAAAACCTCCTGAAAAGCAAGTTGCTGTACACCAGGAGAATTTCCTTGTATCTTGGAAGAAAGAATATTTAAGTGTAAAGGTTAAAAAAAAAAATTTAACTTCTGGAAAACAGCAAAAGGGAGTTAAGAATGTTGATTCTGGACAGTTAAGGGGCCAGATGGAAGTGAAAGAATAGTTTTTAATGGATTGTTTCAAATTTTATAAAAATACAGATTATTTTGGAATTAACTGTAAGAAAACTTATTGTGGGAAAGTTTTAGCTCTGAAAATAAAAGAGAAGACTGGGCTTTGAAGGTTAACCAGAGGGAATCAGAGAGCAATTAAAAGAGGAAGTACTGGAGGAACATTGTTTTACTATAGAAGAATTTAAATCTGTTTGGGAACAATGTGGTCAGGGCTTATTTTTAAAATTGGATCTAATAGAGGTTATGGAAGAAGACAAGATTCTGCTGGATAAAACAGAAGCTGAGGATAATTTGAATAGGGATTTTAAATTGGAGTTTAAAGAATTGCCAGACTATAACAGAGATATGGAAGATATGCCAAAATATATTGTGGATTTGAAAATGGACTTAAAAATGTTTCACTATGAGAGTGACATGGAGAAAGAAGTTGTAATGGATATACAAACTATGCTGGCTGATGTTTTAACAATTAAAGGGGATATCCTCATTATAAATCAGAAGAATGACTTGGAGAGTTATCTTATTTTGGATCCACAGAAAGGGAAAGCACTAAATCTCTGAAGTTGCTAGTGAAAATAGGGAGAAAATGATAAATTACTATGTGGGATTTTATTTGAAAAGTGACTGAAGATTAAGCATCTTAAAAAGAAGACCAAGGAGTTCAAAGTGGACTTATTTGACCAGGGTTAAATTGTATACATTTTGATTTGGGTTATTATTGGAATCTTTTCTTTTACCAGGATTGCAAGACGATGTAAAGATTTTTTTCACATGGGGATAAATATTTTACCTACTACTTGTTAGAGAAAGTTATGGCTTAGAATGTAAAAGGGACCTATTGGATCTAGTTTAAAATATATGTGTTACTATTATTAATATTCTTTATACCTATGGGGATAAATCTTGTGTGTCTTATTAGAGAAAGTTATAAGTCAAAATGCAAAATAGATTTATTCGTCTAAACTTAAAACTTATAGGTTATTACTGCTGGTACTCTTAATGCGTTTGCTGAGTAATTCTGATCGATGAATCTTTCTATAATTTGGTTATTGTTTAGTGATGAGGAATGAGAAGAGGGTTTTTTTCTGTAATATTAGAGAAAGTGTTAAGTTACTGTAAATACTTATTTGGAGGGAGGGGGAAGTCACTTTTTATGTCTTTTTTCTTTTTTTTCCTCTCATTCTCTTCTTTTTTGTTTGTATATTTTTTCTAATTCTGTATTAGCTTTTAACTATGTAAAACTCCAATAAAAATATTATTTTAAAAATTAAATGTTTTAAGTACAAGCAACAGTATAGAACTAAATATCAGTATATTTACTCATGTTTTCCCAGAAATATTAGCATATTTATAGATATTTAATGTGTGAATTCTTTGTTGCTCTCAGTCCAGAACTTAGCTATCATATTTGGCTTATATCCCAGAAATGTTTGTTGTCAAAATGTGTAATTAGCCTTTATTATTTATTTCTTTAAATTTTGTGTAAATATCAGTAACATTGTACCTCTAGCACCAGCCCAAATACCTATATAAACCAAATGTAGCTGTAGATTTAAAATTCAACAATACGGTAAGCATTAAACGATTTATCAATATCGTTTTTCAGGCTTTTTCCATGTTTTTTAAATTCCCTTAACAAAATCAAGAGTTTAAAGAATAAAAGGGCATAATTCCTTTTCAAAAGAGACCAGTCAGATAAAGACATCTTTGTAATACGTGGTAGAAATAATCATATCACTCCAGAAAACAACAATATGTTAAACACATACATGCATATTTTAAAATGTTAATATTTAAAGTATAAATAAGCAGATAAGAATAAATAAAGAAGCTTCCTTAAGGAAGTCTTAGTCTTAAGGAAGTTAATTTAATATAAATAAGTATTAACTGTAACTATTGCCTGAATCTGATTCAGAACAAGTGTTTTTCATCATTGCCAGAAATAAACATGGACGTAGGTTTCTATAAAAACAAAGGGAGTAGATGAGTTTATTGTTCATGGTAAACTAAATATGGCTAGCTTGTCTTTGGTTTAATATGTGTATCATTTCTAAAATAAAGATTGTGATTAAGCATGCTGTGTGTGCATCCAGCTAATTATGATTTATTCAGTAAATCATGGTTAGGCAAGCCTTGACGTAACATGTTCTGTATATACAGCCAGTGTTACATTGGAACTTAATTAAAAGCACCCTTCTCCAACCAGATATGTAATCTGAATTCAAATAATTTCCACAAAACATAGTCTTTGGAAGTCAGACAACAGAATGGGAAGGCTAGTTTAGAGGAACAAACATAGTAGAACAAGTTGAATAAAACTGCAGTTGCTAGCTTCTTGAAACATTTTGTATTTATCTGAAAACTTTATGGAAAGCAGTTCAGAAGGAAGAATTGTAGGATACATGGATATACTGTTTGAAAGAAACTAGCTTCATTCACAACTCAACCATGGAAGAAAGGACAGACCTAGCATATATTACTAAGACTTGCCTGAATGAAAAGTGGGAGGGGGTTTCCTGTCATGGAAATCTGTCCAGACAAGATTTTGCATCAGTCCTGACTCCGGGGGTAGAGGAGGTAGTGTGGCAATTGTACACAGGGATACCTTAGCAGTTGCAAGAAGCACTGTTCTTATAGGTGGCCAGTTGTGAAGCCTTGCTCATGATGCTGGACAAAAGGGACATGCTGGGAGTGCTGCTATTATACTGTTTTTCCAGCTGCATGGTAGCATCCCTCACCGAGTTACTCAGTCTCATTGCAGGAATAGCTGTCGATTCATCCAGATTGTTAGAAGTGATCACAGGTAGCTTAGGATTTCATGGTGACCATGACACTGTAGGCTTGTACCAGATCATCATTTGGACATGTAGCTAGTCACACTTTAGATCTGGTACACAACTCAGAGCAGATGTGTTGTCATTTGGTTCTCAAGGAGTTTACATCAGTCCGTTGTCATGGACAGATCACTTCTTTGTGACAATGGGGTTAATTGGAGCCACCAACCTCTGCATAAATCTACTAATGTACATTAATATGATCTGCCTCAGGCATCTGATAGATCCAATGGGTTTTCTGACAGCTCTCGGGATGTATCTCAGTGACATGGAGGGTGTTGGACACCTTGTTGAACACTGGAATACTAGGGTACCTAATAAGATTGCTTATTAGGAATGATGCAACTAGGGTACCTAATAAGATCACTCCTGAGCAGCCTCTTCCCACCACTGATCCTTGGTTTAGTGAAGCCGGTGAAGAAATACCTGAGCGAGGCTGGCAGAAAACAAGAAGCAAAAGTGATCTGCCATGAATAAGAGCCCTTGTGTGGGTTTCCTCGATGATAAAAGCAATGCTTTCACTGAATACTAGCAACTACGCTGTTTATTTTTTTGTTTAATATCTTTATTTTTTTTTGGTAACAAAGCAATTTTTAATCTTAAAAGGTTTTTTTGAAAATACAAACTAAAGAAGGAAAAGAGAAAAAATATATATTTTATACTACTCAATGGTCTCTGGTTTACCAATACAAGATATTGTAAAGAATACTGTCTTTTCCCAAATAGTATGCACATTTCCAACAGTCAAATTACAAAGCTTTGGTATATAATTCAACATTACATTAACATCTTTAACATTTAAAGATTGTCCCATAAATCTACTAATGTACATTAATACACTATTCCAAAAAGATACTAAATGATCACATGACTATATCATATGGGTCAGTGAGCCCTCAATTTTTTTACACCTCAAAATATAAAAAAATCTGATGCCCATCCTTTCAAATACATTATTTGGGGAGTCCAGTACACCCTAAATGCAATTTTTTGATGAATCAGCCTTAATCTCAAATCTGTAGATACCATTTTTTAAGGAAATTCCAGTTTTTTAGTCCATGTTTGAAACTACACTATTTAAAATGTCCTAGACGCTTTGGGGAAGGATGAGCCAGAAGATCCAGTCAGTGTTAGTTATGATTGCTTGGCCAAGCATTTTGTGGACAAAATCTATTATATTCACTACGATTTGGGAGCTGGCTGGACAGAATCTATTGCCATGATAGAGGTGACATACTGAGGTGCTATTTGGGAGGCTTTCAAACCTGTGGATCCCAAGATGACAGAATCCTGTGCAGTCTTAGTTCTGCCAATTATGACTTGGACCCCTACCCTACCGGGCTAATTAAAGTGATCAGAGAGTGGCCGCAACTTAGATCTAGGCTAATGTGTCTCTGAGGGATAGGAAAATGCTAGAAATTGTTTAGATCCTTGATAGTCTGAATTCAAACCTGAGCACAGGACAGAAACTACATTAGTTACTCATTGCTGACATATGGAGGAGCTTGGATGGAAGTGGTATGACCATCCTAGATTTTTCAGCAGCTTTTGATACTGGTGACCACACTATAGGTAGTCCATGAGTTACAACCACTCATTCAGCGATTGTTCAAAGTTACAATGGCGCTGAACAAGTGGTTCTTACCACTAGTCCTCAAAGTTCCACCTGTTACAGCACCTCCGCAGTCATGTGAGCGCGATTTGGGCACTTGGCAACCAGTTCATACAATGGTTGCAGCATCCCACAGTCACGTGATTGCCATTTGCGACCTTCCCTGTTGGCTTCCTACAAGCAAAGTCAAGGAGGAAGCCAGCAGGGAAGGTTGCAAGTCACTCTGGTAAGTCACTTCCGGCACTTTTTCTCCCAAGGAGCCCCATTACAGAGTACGAGATCCCACCTGCCCACACTCTGTAGCGCTGACCCACCCATGGCCCCCACCAACCCGCCTGCGCTTTGTGGAAACTGCCCACCCCCGCACTCTGTAGTACCTGCCCATGGTACCCCCCACCCTCCGCAGCACCCATGCACCCCCTAGTGTTCTCTCCTGGGACTCCCACCTCTTCCCACTTAACGACCTGCACAGTCCTGGGATTGCGACAGCAATCAGGACTGCTAGGATTGCTGTCACTAAGTGATGCAATCACTTTACATTGCACTTTACATTGCACTTTACAACTGCATCACTTACCGACAGAAATTCCGGTCCCAATATGCTGTCGTACCCAAGGACTACCTGTGTCCCTCTTGATGGCCTGCAAGAGTTGGGAGTTGGAGGCACAATGCTTCTGTGGTTCTGTTCTGGCCTGAGTGGGCAGTCATAGGGTGGTTATTGGGGTGAGAGTTCAGACCCACCTACACTTGGTTATGAGTGTCTCGGTTCAGTCTTTTCCCTTACCCTGTTTAAGATCTACGTAAAATTACTGCAGAGATTCAGTTTAGGGCAAAGTATAAATATACAAATGATACTCAGTTATACATTTCCACTCTTGGCCTGTTGGAAGATATAGTAGAAATGATGACCCAGTATCTGGTGGCTGACTGGGTTTGGATGGGGAAAACAAGCTCAGACTCAATTCAAGCAAGATGGAGTCATTGATTCAGAGGCTGATTGATTCCAGGACTACAATTTTTGGCTCATGATGGGCTTGTCCTTCCCCAGAAGGAGTAGGCTCCTCCTTAAATATTAGATAAGACCATTGGCACGAGTACTTTTGTACAGCTTTGGCCAAGTGCAGCCATCTGAAACAGGATGCTTTGAAGAGGGTCACTCATACCCTATTCATCTCTCAATTAGATTACTGTAATTCACTCTACACAGGGCTGACCTTGAAGACCAACTGGAAACTTCAGATGGTCCAGAGCACAGTGGAAGTTGTGGTACAGCCAATTGACAATTCTGCTGTGGGAGCTGCACTGGCTACTAGTAGGTTTCCAAATGCAGATCAAGGTGCTGGTTGCTACCTATAAAGCCCTGCTATGGTTCAGGATAGCTGAACCAGCTGATAGCTGGTTCATCTTAGGGACTGCCTTTCCCCAATAGTATCTGGGCAACCATCACTCCATGGTTATAAATCTTTTAGCTCTAGTTCTTTTAATTAATTTAGTCTGATTTATATACTGTAAAATTCATGGATGGATGGACTATACTGTAGGCTGGCTGGCTCGCTGTCTGAGTCTCTACAAAGTTACATAACCTCCTACGACAGAAAGCAACAGTAGAATGTTATTTCCAAACTTGTCTTCAAAAGTTCTACCCTTGTATGAAGTTCCTGCAGCCTCAGCACTGGCAATGCAGATACAATATATTTGAGAAGGATGGCAAGAGTGCATTGCAAGAAACAATACTATAATGCATAGGGGACGGGCTTTTGGTATTTCTGGATTCATCTCCAGGACAAATAGAAAGGATACAAAATAGTCATACTTTTAAAAGTCCTGTTTCTTGAACATCCAAATATTCACAAACTACTCATCCATTGAATTGCAATTCCAGCACAAATGCACCTGTCTATGGGAATTGCAGCACTGGAGCAGCTTTGAAAGGCTTTGTGAAAGTTCTAAGATTCTCCCACTTGAATCTATTTAAATCCTAGTTCTTTATGCAAATGTAATTAATTTTGACTGTGGGACAAGGATGAGCAGAAAACAAGAATGGTAACTGATGATTTAACAGAGAAGTGCTGCAGACTAAAGCAGTTTTTCTGCTCACACACTATTACGATGCTTGATGGAGATGTGTTGAAAAACATTAATTCCCTGAAATACCAGTTTAGGAAAGCTTTTTCATGAAAAAATAAAAATTAAGTAATTTTATATAGCAGTCTCCAGACACCTATCACTTGGAAATCTGAAGCCAATAAATCCATTTGTCAGAGACAGAATAAATTGTTAAAGAAGCTATCCTGTTGGTTTAGTAAATTAGCTTGAGGCTTATCTGAATCTATATTCAACACGGGACCTGTGGAACTTTCAAATATAGAAAGATATTTCTTGTATATTCCATTTAGAAAGCAATGAAGTGTAAACGTGCAGCTAAGTTCCTTAAAATCATATTGTGTATGCTAACTAGCTGGAATTAGGATACAGGAAAACACTGTCTATTTTAAGTTAATGATTCTTAATTTCACTGACTCATTAGTTAAGAATGATTGCCTTAACTTACAAAGCCTGTTCAAGGCTGTGGAATTTCAGCTGTATCATTTATATATTATTTGGTTTTTAAGCAATTCCTGTACAGATCAAAAGAAATAAATGGGATGAGAAATAATTTGTGTTTTCAAATGTTTTCAATTGACGTTGGGGTACATGCATTGTCACTAACTATATTATTAAACAGTGATTCTCTTAATACGTATTGTGACTTTAAAAGGATTCAGGTCTGAAAAAATGAAGACTACTATTTTAAAGGATTATTACTTTTTTTCTGGCTTAATTCTTGAGTAACTCTTAACTGTGATCAAGCAAATATCCAAGTGACTTCAAAGAACTAGGGATCCTCAATTGAAGAAATCTGACTTAACATTATTGTCCCAAACTGTTTAGGTTTCCATCCTTATGCCTGAGTGTAAAAATATAGATGGTACATACACCTACAGTACATATTAAAAAGTATATTGCTATGTTTCCTGGCTGCAGTATAGTCCCTATACAGTCATTAATTGGTTAATCTCTACCTAAGATTTGTGGCCCACCCAGGGGTGGGCTTAATGATACTAAATTTTCATGGTTACTCTTAATAGATTGTGGTGGCACAGTTCCCCAGACAGGAACATGCAGATCAGAAATCAGTGGTTCCCAAAGTTTGCACCGCTACAGTCCCCTAAAATGGTAAATGAATCCATTTTGATTCCCTCCACACAAATAAAGCTAACAGTTTCATTGGTGTCAGGGTTGGACAAGAAATTAGTATACCGCTTTTAGTAATTATTTTTTAATGTATCAGAGAGGTTCTCAGAGTTTGTGTTACAACTGCCCACTGTGGGTTTGCACAGAAAAAATGAGGAGCAAAGTTCCAAGGTTTTGACAGTGGTCCACTTTGCCTGGGCAGTCCTGTCCAGGCTTTTTTTTTTTTTTTTAATGTGACTCAACTAAAGTGCTTGCAACTTCCAAGGAACCCTTGCATTAAACTATGCATTTTAATTATACTGAACAGTTGCATGCAATTACTTTATAATACCACCGTCATAATGATCAACCTTTCCTCCCAACCTAGCACATTCTGTAGACTGCTAGTATTGCAGGAGTGTTTAAATATAATTTGATCAACTATAGGTTGTTAAATAAGTCTGAACTTGTCACTGAATAATCTGTTACGAAAGCTAGCTTAGCTAACTGTGCTATTGGACTAATTGTCTGCAAGAACTGAGTTCTTGCTGACAGATAGCCCAATGGTAAGGTTAGCTAAGCTAGTTTTTTACAGAGCATCTTGAGGTCTAGATGTCTCAGTATCTCACTATATTATAACATTTACATTATTTACTACTTCTGCAAGGATTTACTTGTATGCAGCTCCCTCTATTACTGATTGCCTACAAAATTTGGATGATCAACTTATGTTCTCAAAAAGTTACTTCGTTGGCTGCTGTACCTCTGTGCCTTCATTTTCTCTCTGAAGAGAAAACTATAGCTTCTTTCCTAACAGCAACCCAGTGTTTTCTTAGTGAAAAAGGATCTACAGCTTTCTTCTTGCCTGAAAAAACAGAAATGATTGTCTAGTTCAGCCTTTATGAAAGAACAATTTGATGGTCACTGTTTTTCTGTCTCTGATAACTATTTTTATGCGTAATTCAGTTCTAGTGCAGATTATTGCTGGACTCTTATTTTAACCATTTGCTTTAGGTACATTTAAATTGGCAGCTTTCACTTGATAAATAGGAAAAAATATTTAGAGGCATCTGGGAGTGGAGGTTGTGCGTCAAAGAAGGTGAGATAGCAATTGTGGCCATCAAATCCCCACCTTTTTTGTATATGCGTACACAGGTAGAAAAGTGCAGGGCTTCAACTGCATGGTTGTGTTTAGCATCTTGACTTTTTTTACTATCCCTCCCCCCCGCGCCCAGGACACCTGTGATAATATTAATTTTGTTTTGAAATATAGTGGATGGATTGTTCTGAGTATCCTCAACCTGTTTTCTGTTAAGTTGTATTTTCTTATGCTATACGGGACAAATATGTAATTTGGTATTTTGAATCTTGGCAGGTTGCTTGTCTCTGAGCTCATCAGTTGGCTTTCTGCTAAATGAATGTTTTGGAACTAAAACCAGTCATTGTGGTAGCCATTTTTTGACAGACCACCACACACACAACGTTTCATACTACCAAACATGTTTTTTTTTTTTAAAGAAAGAAAAGGTAAACAATTCTAGCCTAATCTGTTTAAAGCAGTACTTAGTCCTCTATTGAGTTTTAAGACTTATTGCCATGCTTCATGATGAAAGATCTTGTTGCCCATTTTCTCCTTCTTTTTCCTATCTACTGAAAAGATTTAGTGAGCATAAACTTTGGCTATAGTTTCTGGAAAATTTGGTTGGTGCTAATAATGGTATACACTGATACCAGAAAATAAATCAGCAAACTCTAGTAATAAAAGTCAAGGAGCACAGTGAGAAAATGGGTCTAAAATTAAATATAAAGGCAACTAAACTAATGACCACAGGTACAACAACCATGCTTAAAATTGACAGTGAAGATATCAAAGTAGTAGACAGCTTTGCCTTTTAGCATCAGCCATTAATAGTAAAGGAACAAGCTGCCAATAAATATTGCACAGACTAGCATTTGGTAGAGCAGCCAGGAAGACCTTGGAAAAGATATTCAGATGTTGTGATGTGTCTGTACCTACAAAGATCATAATATTTCAAGCAATAGTATTCCTTGTGACACTCTATGGAAGTGAAAATTGGACTTAGAAGAAGCAAGATAGGAAGAGTATTCATGCTTTTGAACTTTGTTGTTGGAGAAGACTCCTGGAATACCATGGACAGCCAAGAAAACAGACCGATGGATCAAGCCAGAGTTCTCACTTCGAGGTACAAATGATCAGGCTCAAATTATCATAGTTCTGACACATTATGTGAAGACCTAGCTCTCCTAATGATGGGAAAGGTGGAAGGAAAGAGAAGAAGAGGAGAATCAACAGCAAGGTGGACAGACTCAGTTATACTGGTGATGAATGCACCATTGAAAGACCTGAAGGACCAGATTAGAGACAGAATGTGATGGAGAAAATCTATCTATGTGGTTGCTAAAAGTTGACACCAACTTGATGGCACATAATCAACCAATCAATAATGGTAATACTTGAATAAGTATTTTAACATTATTATTATTATTATTATTATTATTAGTAGTAGTAGTAGTAGTAGTAGTAGAAGTAGATCAACACCTATCAACGTTTTAAATATTTAATTAGGCTTCAAATGTACTTCTTTTGTTTTGAAAAACAGGACAAAATAGACTTTTCTAGCATTTTTCTATTTTTTTAATGCCTTTATTCAATTAAATAGAAAAGAAAAATAAAATTAGGGGGCATCTGATACATATGTGTGTGTATAACATTAATGTTTTAATAAAGAATTATAATATTTCATTATAATTTTCCGTACATAGTCTACATCCATAAGCAACTTTTCATAAGTCACAAGTAACATCAGATCTTCAGTCTATCAAGTAATTGGGTCCATAAATTTGTCTTTCAAAAGTTGAATGACAAGTCTCTTAGAAAAGGGACTTGACAAATATAAAAAGGGCATGACAAATCCATTCTCATTATACAGCCTTCAATTTCCATAGAAGGTAAGTACAGTAGTTCCAAATAATATAGATTTTAAAAAATACTATCACAGAGTCAAATTAATATATATAATAGCTTTTTACCAAAATATAATGACTGGTAAAACATAAAAACATGTTTGAATTAACTTTTATTCACTTCTATTGGTAACTTTTATTCTTATTTTATCTGCAACAACAGGATGATTTACTTGTTCTTTTTCAATACAAACACAATGGGATTAAGTCCCTATTGTTATATGGCAACCTTGCCATGGCACCTGCCTTATGGAACATTCTCCCGCACCCCCCAAAGTGAGGTCAGCTCCATCCCTTCTTATTTTCCAGAAGCCCCTGAAGACATGGCTTTGTCATCAGGCCTGGGGATCCCAGGGGACCAGTGAGATCTTGAGGTGGCACCCTTGCTAATCTAATTTCTTGTGAGTTTTATACTTTTTAAACTTTTTAATAATGACGGTTTCCTGACTTGTTTGTTGTTTTTTATCTTTGTTGTATGCCGGCCAGAGTCACTTCTTGTGAGATGGGTGGCCATATAAATTTTTTATTTATTTACACACACACACACACACACACACACCCCTTTTCCAATAAATAGCAGCTTAAGACTGTACTCACAATTATCAAAACTAACTCTTGGATGGTTCTAGTCAGATGTTTTCCACTCTTAAGAACATAAATTGGTCCTAATTCTCCAAATATCCCAGAAAACAAAACAAAGCAAACAGTACTTCTTACCTGCAACTTTTCTTCAAACCGAATTTCATGAACGGTTCACAGCAATACAATCCACTGCTCTTGTTTCTTAACAACATGATTTCCCGATGAGTCTTCTTAAAAGCAAGGGAATTTTCAGTTCTATTTTGATACAATAGCAAAACAAAAAGGACACCGAGGACTGCAGTAGGAACACACAGAGACTAAACAGATTTTATGTTCCATTCACTTGTATAAAATTGTGCAAAGAACTTCATCTTGTTCTCATCCCTCCTTTACCTACATATCCCCAACAGATTTGCTTCAAACGGGTATCAAGTTTCCACATAAGATTGGGGTCAAGGTGGAATGAGAAGAAAAATCTGATTCCCTGTTATTCCCTGTTACTGAATGCCACCATTGGTAGAACCATACATTCAGGTACTGTACACAAAAGAAAGACTGAGCTTGTTATAAAGCATATTATCTGGGCTGCAAAAATATATATTAACCCTGGATGATGGCAAAGAGGTACAAAAAACCTGTTTGGCATTATTTACCTAGTGGCATCTGATTTTTGCAGCCCAGATAGGATAGTCCAAGGAGATGGAAAAGGGGGAACTCTTAGTCTAGTTTAATAGAACAAATTTAAATTATATTCAGAGCAATCTTCCAAATATCAACTTCAATAATGAAAGAGATGTAAAAACATCCCCTCCACAACAAAATAAGCACCTACAAATGTAATGGAGTCATCCTTTCATTCCAGAAGTGGGGAACCTGTGGCTCTCAAGATACTGCTGAATTACAGTGTTCGGCATCCCATCTGTGTGGTCATCCTGGCAGGGGCTCCTAGGAGTTATGGTTCTGCAAGATCAAGTGAGTCATGGATTTTCTACTCCTGCACTTATCTTCATTTACTTATGATTGCATTTTTGGTTTATTGAACGTTTATACCATGTCACTGTAAATTTGTATTTAGTTGGTTTATACAGAGTGAAAGTGACCAATAATACAAGCATATAATAAAAGGAAACAAGCAAAACCACTTTTGTAGAAACGAAAGAGTGAGAGCTGTACAAGACAGCTGGGAGTAGACAGTGGCTGAAAGCACTGAGGGAGCAGGATGACCTGCATCTTCTTTTGGAACCATCTTCTCTTGGCCCACAAAGGGCTGGAATCCAAACTTCTGCTTTGTCAAAAAAGAAAAGGAAAGGAAAAAAAAGAACCCATCTCATTAATCCTGTTTTCTCACATGCAAGATGTTGTTGTAATTATTTGGAATGGTGGAGTGGTGCTTATGTACATTGTCCCTTATGATAAAAACCACATTTAGTTTGCTGATTACAATTCTACCTTAGGTAGAAAATGGGTTTATTTCCTTTGAAATCCTACAGATCTCAAGACTAGTGTTATAACTAATGATACTCTTTCAATGCTTGCTAACATCATAGTTGCTATGCTACATCAATTTCCTTGTTCTCTTTCAGACAATTGGTTTAAAAAAGCATAAATACCCAATTGTTTCCTGTTTTTCTTGATTTTTACTTGCAGTCTTATAGCTACCTTTTCATAGATAGAAGTGTTTTAGCCTTTTTAAAAGAATAAAATAAAATCTGCAAAGGAAATTTTGATCCACTATTTGATGGAGCATGTCTGTTCCCCAGGGCATTTAAAACCAAGCTTCAAAGATACTATCTTCCACAAGGTTTCAAAGGGAATGTCATTATGAACCTGGGAATCCATTTATAGATTCAATCATATAAAATTAAGTTTGTTGGAGTTTGAAAATGACTACCTAATGGTTGTATAATTGTCCATTCAACTTGTTCTGCCAATTAGTTATTAGCTAAGCTGCTAAAATTAAGGTATACTCGGGGGATAGGCTTTATACCTCAGACTAATCTGTAAGGTGGGTGTTTCATTTTGGCTTAGTGTGTTAGGCATACAGGGTTTGTGACTAAGTATAAAAGGTGAACCCTTCCAATTGTGACTTATTAAATAACAAAATGTAATGACTTAATGTAATGTATTGGCCCAGCCTTCCCAGCCTGGTATCCTGTGGCTATATTGGACAACAACTCCCATCATCACCAGCCAGCATGAGAATGCTGAGATTTATAGTTTCCCATATTTGGAGATCCTCAGATTGAGGCAAGATGCTTTAGATAATCTTTCTGTGAGTGGATTTCAATTTCATTCATACTTTCTAAAATGATGCATGAGACTCACTTTGGAAGAACAACATATAATTTTCTGTTTCCATTTGTAAAGTATGATAACATTTTCTACATCTACAAGATGACTTTTAGTTTATGCAAAATAAATGCTAGTATGTTATCCTTTAATTGCCTCTACTCCCTCCCCCTGCCACCCCATAACATGCTGAAGGAATGTTATATATTGGTCATAATGTTTTAAACCTGCAAGGCAGGTATTCTGGCATCCATTTATAAAAAGCCTTCTGGCTTCATTTTGGAGTTGTCTTAAGATTTGTTATTTATTATCTATATTAGTTATTCCTTCCCACCTCAATGAGGATCAACAGCTACTGAGATGAAAGTAGCTTCACTGCCTTGAAAATAAATGTATTAAATGTGTGTTCAAACCCCATTCTCCACATTTGAAATGTCCTTTCCCCATATTCCAGCAAAATAATTTTAAAAAAATGCACAACAGTGGTCAAATTCTGGAGCAGGACTAGTGTAGGAAATGTGAGTTTCCTATCTTGGATCTAAGGTATAGCAGTGGCCTGAAGAAGAACTTCGAGATACTAGGGAACTTTGGTAGAGGTCTTAGATCTTGTCCCATTTATGGTTTATGGTGGCACCATCATGCTCTGAGACTTTAGAAATTCCCACTTAATCACACATTATTTTCATCTGATCTCCTACTCATGAGTAAAACCATGTTAAGTGACTATTTCCTAGAATGGAATAAAAATAATATTTTTTCCCTTAGGCCAACAGTGCTCTAGAATATTAAATTGTTTTAGTATTTTATATATTTATATTTTGACCCAAGTATGTACACAGCCAGATGGACACTTTAAAGTACTGTTCTTCAGTCTGTGAACTAGGAGGAAAGTTTATGAACATAGTCTGCACCTCTCTTCTTGCTAACCCCTTTTCTATCACAGAACTGAGCCTGGTGAGTGACACAGTCCTGTTTTAAAGAGGGACAAATTAAGGTGATTCTCCCACATTCATTTTCCCTCCAGTGTGAGTGTGACCTGCCAGCAGGAAGAACAGCCATCAGTTGTTCTTCGTGTATGGTGGGGCAGATATGGGTTACTGTAGGTGGGTGTTTAAAATGGCTGGATTAGCCACCTGTTGGGTGGGTCCCAGGAATGGAGATGCTCTGCTCTTGCTACTGTCAGGCTATTTCTGAACATGGGTCTAGCATTCTTCTAAAAGACTGCTAATCCCATATCCAAAAATAGCCCAGCTGATAGGTCACAAACACGGAGGACAAGGTGGGGTGAAGTGGGAAAGGGTGATTCATAACAAGTGAGCTCCATCCTTGAGTCTGTTGCAGTGGAATGGCAGTGCAGACAGTGAGTGGCAGTGGCTAGTAACACCCTCCCCCAAGTACTAAAAACAGGAGACGTTTATTTAAATCACACTTATTGGGGTTGGTAAGGTATTTGTTGGCTCAGTGCTGCATGCAGCCCCCATCCCCCTCTTTTTTTGAGCCCTAGAATCCACTGCAACCATAATAGCCAAAAATCACTAGACATTCCTTATCTTTTTGAGCTGAATACACAAAAACTGTAGTATAAGGTTAAAACAGGTTCAACCTATTGAAAGCAATAAACCCTCCCAGACTTTTTCAGTTCATAAAAAATAACAAAAGGACTACATCCTCCAAAAATGTTAAATTAATCCTAACTGCCAAAAAACTGATTATCCCTGTTCTCAATATTGCTGGGCTCCAGTTTGTATCTCTGAGCAGAGTATACCTAGTAAGATCTGGCAGGCAAAATTCCTTAAATTTAAGTATAGATTTGGAACCTAGAATGAAACATTAAATGCAAATAAACAAACCTATTCCTGGAAGAAAAGGGTCAAAATATGCTACATATTCCTGCTAGCTGCTGCAGAGGCTCCCTGCCAGTATTCTCTTCTGGTAATGCACACAACTGCTCCAGAATGGCTCCAGGTGGACAAACTTCAAAGTTTGATCAGTTTCTATCTTGGGTGAAGTCCAAAATCTCATGTTCTATTGGACTGATTTTACCCTGGTTGTAATCTAGTCCCCCTGGCAAGGCTGGCCTTTGCATTGAGCATTCCAAAACAACATTGCTAACAAGCTAAAAGATGAGACTTCATTAAAATCTGATGCCTGTAACAGGAAAGATAACATTAGTGCCCCAGTTCTAGAAAACAATTCAAAGTTAGCTTAGATGGAAGGTAAGGCCATAATAAGGAGATCAAGCAATACTTCTAGGGTTGCTAGGCAACCCTTCCTCCTGAATCAAGCTCATCCTTGCCCCTTTAAATCAACTGTAGGATTAAACTTCGCAAAGGCTAGCTGGTGGAAAACTTTCTTACAGTCTGTTACATGCAGATTACATGATAACCTTACAAACAATATGAAAGAATGCACAACAGGACCATTTGATTTAGTTATCCTACTAATTTTTTCCTTCCTCAAAATACAAATGTTTTCCATAGGATTCTTGTTCTACGGGGCCTAATGGGAATTGGAATACTGTATAGCAACATCTGCAGAGTCATAGATTCCCTCCCACAACCAGTGCACTCTTATCTGCTCATGAGGACCATTTCCTCCTCCTCCTCCTCCTCCTCCTCCTCCTCCTCCTCCTCCTCATTATTATTATTATTATTATTATTATTAATTGGATTTCTTTCCCACCTATCTCCCCTACAATAGGAGACTCTGGGCAGGTTACAAAGACATTAAAACTATAAATATATATAAAATACATACCATATATAAAATTAAAACAATACTAGAAACAAAAAAAATCCAAGACGATGGAAAATCAGGGCAGGGACAGTCAGCCACTATGGGGCTAGCCATCTCCCTGCTTGAGATGTTCCCTCCCCACCCCAGGCCAAGTGGCAGAACCAGGTCTTCAAGGTCCTTCAGAAGGTCAGGAGTGAGGGGGCCAATCGCACCTCCGGTTACTTAGATCTAACCACAGCACAAAGATGCTGTGGTAATGCTCCCCACCCGCCTGTCCCCCCATATTCCTTTCATCTCATCTACAGTCCATGAGTGAGGCAACCTCTTAGCTTGTACCAGTTTTAAAGTAGTGTTTCCCCCTTATTCTTACACTACTGGAAAACAGCATCAACGCTTAAAAAATGTTTCAACATGTAAAACATCTGTTAGGCTTTTCCTTGGAGGGAAGGCAGGCAACTGTGATGACCAGGAACAGCGGCAATAGAGGTAGGATAAGATTGGCAGTGGGGACAGCAAATAGATTTTTGGCAACGCAGGGAAGGATGGATAGCACTGTAGCACAGCAGTGGAGAAAGGCCATGAATCTCTGTGCTATAACAGCACTGATTCCAGAGTAAACATGCATATGATTGCATTGGATCTAGAAACACATTAAATCATGTTTTCTTAGTAAAAGCATCATTGGCACAATGGATGTTTGTTTTCATGCTGTCTCCGACTGAGCTTCAGTGGGCTTTTAAGCAGAGAAACTCGAGCATTCCATACTCTTCAAAACATTTCATGCAAGTAGCAATGGAAGCATGTTGCCATAGCAGCAAAGCTCTTTTCTTCTCCAGTCAGATCAAGTTTGAGTAGAAAACCACCTGATACTATTACAGCACCTACTAACCACCTAAATTACAAAGGCAGGAACAGCAACTGTTCTACAAACAAATACAAAATGATGACAATATTGTATATTTAAGCAATCTGATTTTTTTTTTTTTGGACTGAGAGAGATAGTAAACATATGGTTTTATAATTACAGGAATTAAGATTAGAACTTAGAATTTTGGAATCGAAGAGAAACCCTAGGTTTTGATTGGAAAACTATCTCATGAGTAGCAATATTTGCAGGATTCTGACAAAAGCAGTGTTGTGGTGTTGTACTGCAGGCTCTGCCCCACTGGGGCATGCATGCAGTGTCAGGGTGGGGGTGGCCTTCCATCATGAGGTTGCTTTTGTCAGCCTCAGCCGCCTTAACCTTCACCCTGCAGACACTGCTGTTCATGCATAATAGTAGCCCATGTATTAATGACCTTTATTTTTCTTTGAAATGGAGCCCAAATATTTTCTCATTTCATTGGAATCAATATTTTTAAAAGTTTTGTTGTAGTATATATTGCAATATTTGTAGAATTCTGGTTCTCTGTAGATGATGGATCTGTTTTGTACTTACTGAATTCATATGACATACTAGGCAAAATCAAACAAAATGTATTTGAAGTTTGTAGAACATGATTTATGATTTAGCATATTCAGCATAAATCCAGTCAATTGGGATTTATTCAATAAACCATACTTAAGTATTATTGAAATATGAAGTATTTGAAGTATGTTGTTATTCTGGTGTCATTATATTTAGGAAGAGATTGTCTATGCATGTATGTTCTCTCATAGTGATATTATGGAAGGTTCTGGCATTTAATACTGGAGCCCCCAAAATAGCACCTAGGGATGCCATTGCGCCCATAGATTGCCCTTGGTACCTACTAAGCTTCCTGACTTTTATAAATGAATGAATGAATGAATGAATGAATTTATTTAAATAAATAAATAAATAAATAATTTTTTTAAGTGGAGAGGTCGCCTGCTCCAATGTGAAATGCCAGCCTCCAGCATCACATACTTTTCAAAAGATACCTCTGGATCCCAAGAGACATTCTAAGCCAGCAAGGTGGCTGTACCCCAGGACTTTGTTTCTAATCTAAGTATGCCAGTGTGCCTGGAACCAGGACAAAGACATGTAAGGTGGTGGCAATAGCAATTATATAGGTGCTTCATAATATATATTTTCCATGAAAATTATTTTGCATGAGGGTGTAGTACAGCAGGTTCCCAAATTTCTAAATATGTCCACCAGGCCAAAAATAATGAGAATCACCAGTGAAGGGGCTAGAGAATCAGATATTGTGCCTCGTACAGATAAAACACTGTAAAAACGTTAAAGCAGTCAAAGTCAAATCTTTATTAGCGTTATAGACCAGCATAACCCATATTAAAATATTATCAGAATTGTTTTGCTAACCCTACACTAGCCCTAACTACACAGTGACCATTCATCTAACTGAGCAGCACACTGAAGCACAGTAGTCAGCCACATTTTAGTCCAGCAAGTTGTGTGGACCTTTAGAGTGTGCACAGGTGGTAAGCCAGTAGTAAGGGAAACCATTTTACCTATGCTCAATATAGGCCTTTCAGGTTTATAAATCACAGAGGCTGGGTTTCACATGTCTCTGAGCCAAATGAATCCAGTCTGTTGGGCTTTGTTCAGAGGCAAGAGGGAATTGCAATCACGAGTCCGAGGGATGACCTCTCTCCCAAGCCTGTATCCCAGCCCCAGAATCTAACCGCAGGAGGCAACGGAAGTGATAGGCGGGCGCTTTACATGCGCGACTGCACACAGCTGCAACTGTCTTTGTATGTTAGCCCACCGGCGAGAGGACAGGCGAGCCACTGCAACAGGGGGACCGTCCACAGTCATTCACATCGCAAACGCTCGTAACGATCTTCTAAGCTCAGCGTTAGTGACCAGAATGTGCCGCGTTTTTGCGCGTGGCCACTGCCTGCTGCCGGGAGCTTCACACTCAGGGCTCAGCGTGCTTGTTAGATAGGCTTGTGTACAGCTGCCCACGAGCAAAATGTGGGGCTGGGAGAGCATCCTATGCCTGGGGGAGAGCACACGCTCTGCCTGAGGAAAGTCTACGGCATTCTCCAGCATAGCAGTCTTCCATTAGTAGTAGAGGGCGCACAACGCAAAGTTTGCCCCAGCCTCGTGTTCGAACCCCTCTCTCTCTCTGATTGAATGGGGGTTATTTTGTGTACGTAGTGGGAGGGAGGGGGAGGCATTGCATGGTGACGGTCCCCAGCTAAGCCCCGCCCCCATCCCGCCCCGCCTTTCGGTAGAGTCCTTCGCTCCAGCGCTTTGCCAGCTGTCTTCTTCGCTGAGAATCTCGGAGAGGGCGCGCGTGCACACATTCCTGGGGGACCCCACGTTCGCCTTTCTGAGCGCGTGGAGGACCTCGCGCGGCGCGCTGAGGCGAGGAGTGCGGAGGTGGCTGTGGGAGCGCCAAGTCGCTCCTTTCTTTATCCCCCTGCTTCCAGTCCGTCGAGGACGGCTGCTGCTGCTGCCGTCCAGAGGACTGACTCGCGCTGCCTCCCTGAACCCACGGCGGCCCCGCGACCATCGGCAAGCCGGCGTTTGCTCCAAAACGAAGCAACTCTGGCTTTGGGGGGACCTGCCCTGTGTGTCCCACACGCATATGCGGGCGAGGGCTCGGGTCTCGCAGCCGTTGCTACGGCGGGCATGAAATGTGCGCTCCTCGGGCTGGCCAAATCTCCCAGCAAGAAATGCTCCGGTGAATGGCCGAAGAACGATCGGGAAGAGGACGAGCCTGTCGCGGGCGTCCGGAGCCCCAGCCGTTGCTTACACAGTATGCTACGGAAGGTAAGTCTGCCCCTACCCCGCGCATAGCGCCTGGAGAGGCGATGATAGCCGGGCGGATTTCCCCAGGACCGTGTTATCCATCGACCCACCCCCCTCTTGCATCCGCATTTGGTGGAGGGGGATGTTGTTCCACCCCGTCCTTCCAGCCAAGGCAAAGAAGCACCACGGGAAGGGAAAGCGCGTTTCTTGGGCTGCGCCTCTGGGAAAACCTAAATATATCAGAAGCCCCAAGAAGGCGCGATCACCATCCTATCCCCATTTGAAACAGAGCCTTTTCATCGGTCTCGTAGGGTCTTGTTGGCTGCATATGAGGCCACTGTCTGCATAACCAGGTTGCCCCAGCATGAATGCAACAAGCCACTGTTTCTCGTGGGCATCAGACAACCCTGACCTACAGCGTCATCCTCCACCTGTCTCCCAGCTGTCTGCTCTCTTTTCCTACCAGGCATCAAAAGTAGCGTTTTCCAACTTAGGCTGGCATAAGCAGTGCTGCCCGGCCAGCCGGCCGTGTTAGTGTGTTTCATTTGTATTGAAGAGAACTCTCCCCCCCTCCAGCTGGGTGGTCTGGCAGTAAGATCATCTCTCCTCTGGGTCACTGGTTGCTGCCCTCCATGGAAATTTTGTCCTGGCTTGCCTGCCCCCTTTCTAAATGGACCTCAACTAGGGAACTTCTTTTTGTTTGCTCTTTGAAAAGCTGGAGGGCTTTTTTGTCTTGTTTTGTTTTAACTGTTCACTGGTGGAGTAGTGAAAGGCTGGGCTTGAAATTGCAGACCTTTCTTTAAGCCAAGTGAAACTGACAAGAGTTTTCCTTTCCAGCCTAGGTGTCTAGTAAACTGATGATGATGGCAGACTGGCGGGCCGGCGGGCCTGCCTGCCTGCCTGCCTGCCTGCCTGCCTGCCTGCCTGCCTGCCTGCCTGCCTTCCTTCCTTCCTTCCTTCCTTCCTTCCTTCCTTCCTTCCTTCCTTCCTTCCTTCCTTCCTTCCTTCCTTCCACCAGCAGATGCATCCAATGGGAAGATGTTAAATATGAGAGAGAATCAGTGAATGGGGCTCATACAGAAGGTCTCTCAGTGGAAACCAGATGTCCTTAAAGGGTTAGGGTTAGGGTTAGGGTGCTTTCTTTCCTAGGCATGGGTGAAACTGGTAAAGAAGCAGGGAAATCCATCAGAGAGTGTGTGCCTGGCTAGAGTGGAGAAGGAGGCTGAAATCCAGATAAAGATTTCTTAAACGGACTTCATTTCCAGCTGGAATATACAGAGGAGTCAAGCAGCTTAAGACTGCAAAGCAGAAACACCCCATATCTTGTTTGTATGGAACGGCAGTTATTAGAAGGCAAGAACAGCTTTATACCAGATCTGAGCCTCCCTCTTAGCCCATGTGTTTTTAACATTTGCCACTTGTGAGAGATGGATCCGTACTGTCCAGGTTTAGCTGTTAGAATTGTCACCCAGTCATTTAGTAGCTGCTTCAAGCTTCAGCCATCAACCTTCAAGTGGCTTCTTTCTCTGGGCAAAGATTTAATGATGTTGCAAACTGTTCTGATTCTGTTTTCTTTTTAGAAGATTTGGATACAATAGTTATAGTTTCTTTCAGTATTTATTGGGAAGGGAAACTGTAAGAAGTTGGTTTTTGTAATAACTTTCCAGAGTAGTTCCTCTCACTCTGCATGATGACTATGCTTCAGTTCAGAGTAAGGAAAGATTTTGTTGAGGTGAACAGCACTGATTTTGTATGCCTGCAGTGACCTATGGCCTCTGTAGCTACTATGGTGATTAAACCCAGCTCTAGTGCATCCAGTCTGAACACCCCCTTTATGTGCTGAAATACCAGTGGCTAGTTTGAACAGCAGGGGCTCTCTAGAATGGATTAGTTTATGGAAATACTTCCAATATTTCCAATATGTGGTATAGTGTCAAACTCTGAGCATGGACAGCTTCTGTCTAGATACCCACAACCTTGCATTTATTCATACACTGCACAGAAACACACACACAAACTGCTGGTGTATAATTTATGAAGAGACACTTCCAGATCTTCCCATGGTTTTCTCATTTATAGTATCCATAGGGGAATCTGCGATAAAATATTACAGTACGGAATGCTCCAGTCCAGGATTCCAGTTATCAGACTGTTTCCTCACCTCTTTCCTTGCTGTTATTTCCCAACAGCTATTCAGCATTCTATGGTTAGTAAACATGGCCTGTTCTCAGTGGGTTATTTGGGGATTGGTTGATTACCGCCTCCCATTCCTGGTTTCTCATTCCTCAAGCCTTTTGTATTCCTGCAAACCTCAGAGTCCTGGAAAGCATTTAGATCCAGCAGGGAAGGTATGCTATGCGTTCCATCAACCAGGGGCTTGCATCCGGTGGGTCCCAGACATGGGACTTCTCTGCCGTGGCTCCCTCCTTGTGGAACATTCTCCCCCCTGAAGTTAGGCTCACCCCTTCCCTGCTGTCATTTAGAAAGTCCCTCAAGACCTGGTTGTGTCATCAGGCCTGGGGGTCTTTGAGAACCAGAGACATTCTTAGATGGCTCCACTGTAATTGATATTTTGCTCTCTCTGTGGGGTTTATTTTAAAATCTAAAATTTAAAAATTGTTGATAATGTTTTTATTTTAATAAACACTTTGTAACTTTTTATAATGTTTGTTTTTACCCACTTTTATATTTTTAATTGTTGTACGCTGCCCACTTTGGCTATATAAATGTGACATATAAACAAACAAACAAATGTGACATATAACAAATACATGTGACATATAAACAAACAAACAAACACCTCCCATTTGATTCTGAGTGGCCCCATTTTGGCTACAACCCTGTTATCCCTTAGTAGTAATGCTTTCTATAATTTCTTGGATATTACCAGTTTTTGGCAAAAAGATTGTATTAAGATTGTTTCAATTATTCTAAGCCTTTTTGCCTATAAACAAGGGAAAATATGGCACTGCTCTAATACTGAGAACTTCTCTGTGGAGCTGAAGCATCCAAGAAAAAGAGGCATCCGTTTTTGTTCTGTGATGTTCAGGTATCTTGAGATAAGAGCTGTGGTGTTTGTTTCTGTGGCTGCACATACATTTTTAAAACAAAATGCCTGAAAAAGAATGGACATGTGAAAAGCCCAATAATTCCAGAAACAGTTGGAGAATCTGAACCTATGCATCTCAACAGTGGATTTTGCATTTTATTTTTCTTCAGTTTGAAACTTGAGGAAAGCTACTCAGGACAATATCAAAGAGAACTTGTCTTTTAAATAATGCTTGAATCCATGTAGTTTTTTTGGCAGCAATTCAGAAGTTATTTGCAATTATCTTCTTTGTGGATTTTCCTCATGTCTTCTCAGTCTAGCCTGTAGCCCTGCTATGCCCTGGAAGTTTTCCATCTAAGTACTAATGAGGTCCAATCCTACTTAGCTTCTAAGCCCAGATAATCGCGATTACTCCCATAACTGAACATTGTCCCTTTGTTTTGCCTTTTCTCAGTCCTTGTTCTTTTCCAGCTGTACCAGGTTTGGAGAAACATACAGGTATCATATACAATTCACAAAATTATCATATACAACTTAAGTGAATAGGTCTTATTCAGGTTGAAGTCTTAAGACATTCTAAACCATAATGTTCCAAAGTGATAATCTGTAGCATTTTTTCAAAGGAAGAAATGTGGGATGAAACCTATTAATATGCCATAAGAATCATATAAGAAGTTAGAGATAAATTTTAGCTACAGAGTAGCACCAATAAATAAATAAATAAATAAATAAATAAATAAATAAATAAGAGTTGATGTGTTAGCATTTTATAGAGAAAGTTGATGTAGAGAAGTACTCTCAAACAAAAACAGTCTGCAATCAAGTTTAATATCACAACTAAGACATAGAGCCTAGTAACTTGACTGGTTTATTACATTTAAAACAATAATTTAGAACCTATGTCTAAATAATAATAAATTTTTACATAAATAATTTATATCTATACTAGCAAAGGACATAGAAAAGAAATATTCTTAGTCCCTTTTTAAATGTTGATAAATCACTTTTGAGGTGCAGTTCTATTTACTTTTAAAGCAATATATAAATGAAAGTTCAGGGAAACCTCTCAGGTAAGTATATACGTGATTCAAGACATCTAACTATAATAATCTACTAGAACAACTAGTAGATTATTTTGTGGCATCTTAAACTAAGATATTTATTGTAGCAGATTCTTAGGGGATTGTAATAACCTTTAGCAAATGTATAGGATTACAGTATAAATGATGGCTGTAGCTTGTGATAGATATAGATATTATACAGGATGTACCAAAAGTCAGGCCCCATAGACCTTTTATTATATAAATTACATTAAATGTTTGAATTGGTTGCCATTTTCTTCTAGACACTTCCTTACTCCTTTGATGCATGACATTCCAAAGTACAATAACATTCTCTATGAAAAAAAAGGATTAATTAATAAACCATATTGTGATTGCATTATGGGGCCTGACTTTTGGTACACCCCGTGTGTGTGTGTGTGTGTGTGTGTGTGTGTGTGTAGCAATTCTGATGTTATACTAGCACAAAATTGTAGAAGTTTAAATAAAGATTCCATAAAGTATTGGAAATTTTGAAAATCATGAAGAATTGTTTGTTCTAATATGAAACCTGGTATAGAAAAGTTGTCAAAGTTTGTTTTATGTTGGGAATCAACCAAGTTCCATTTTTCTCCGTCCACATCATTTTGAAATTTAGTTAAAAGTAAATCTTATTTCCTCATGGGCTATTTTGGAATCAGCATATTTGAGACCCTTTATAAGTTAGAGTCCATTAGTGTTCAGTTCTCTTGGCAAGCATAGAATTTTCTTTTTTCTATTTTAGCTCCTAGGGAGGTATGGTAGGCAGTAGCATGTCAGCTCCAGTTCAGTCCTTATGATCATGCAAAATCATTTAATTCACAAGGGAATGCTTTTTATGGAGAACTTGGAGTGTGGACTGTACACCGTAGATCAGTTAAAAGGATTATTTTATTAATAATGTTTGTTATATGCAGATAAAAAATGATACTTTCAATTTAACTATCATTTACAAAAAAGGCTAAGTGGCAATATGATCAGATAAAATATTTTTTAATGTGTAGGCATGGGTTATAATTTTAGGACTTCAGGTTAGCTAACAAGAAAGCTCTTTTATAAAAAATAGAAAACACCAACTACTTGATAATGGGACAACTTCAATGAAGATAATTTGGATTTGTCCTAGCTGAGCCAAAATCGGATCTTAGAAATAGCCTTGGACAACCTTAAGGGTGTTGTCATTATGCAGCAATTTTGCCTGCATCTTTTATTTGTTGAATAGCCATGAGTTTTTTCACTACTATAATACCAGAGGCAGGAAGATATTTTATCTGACGACATCAGTTATTGCTCACTCTAAGTAGATGCTTGTCATAGTTTTAAATGGAGGAAAACAAGGGATTTAATTTTTAATTAATGCTGTTAACATAGAGTTAAAAAAAAGCTGTTGATAAGTAGTAAACTAGTAGGAAGGCTGGTATCCTTTCCACAAGGACCTAAACAGAGAATCGACACAGACATTGATACTGGCATAGACATACTCTAATTGGGGTTCTATTCCAAAGTTTATGAAATTCAGCGATGTTCCCTTCCCTTAGTTGATACTGATGGACTTTAAAGAGCATTATTCATTTTGCAGTTGTCTTCTCATGTGGGCATTCATTGTATAAATAGACTAACACGATTAAGGGTAATTGCACCAATAAACTATTAAGCCTTACTTCTAACTTAAACCACAACCCATTAATGGGAATTAAATTATTATGATTACTGTATATTAAATTTTGGAACCAAGAGTATATAATCCAGAATGCTTTGTCCCCTTCTCTAGTGCTCCACAGTCAACCTGTACTTGAAATGAATGCAAGTAAGGCTTCCCAAGGGAGAGATAATTTGTAGACAACCCAGTTCAAGGATACTTCCAGAAAAAGTCTCTGGGACTCCCTGCTCTCACTAGTTGGGCTGAGCATTTGGTTGAATATGTGTGAATTTATTTATTTCTCAGTTGCTTCAGCTTATATGCCACTTCATTTCTGAAGACTCCCAGCAGCTTACAAGTACCAAGATAGAATTAAAACATGGAAAAACATGACATCTCCCTGGCAATAGTTTACCATATGGATATTTAATTACAAAGTGACTTTTCCTTAAGTGCTAAATAAATAAATATCAAGTAGTTTTTAAATTGTCCTGATATACAGTGTGTTACATAGGTCATTGCTGTTGAAGGAAACAGCTATATTCATAGCACACAGGGGTGTCTGTGTGTGTGTGTAGGTGTCAAAAATTCACTATGGTGGCTGTAGCATAGATTTAAACTGTAGCAAGATTTAAACTTGGACCCTTCACAGCTTTGATTGCATGGCAATAGCCTCCATCTTGACTTTTTTGACCCCCTCCCCTGTGGATATCCCCCATAGCATGCCTCCTTTTAAAAAGAAGAATGTTCTAGCATTTAAGGTGTATTTATTATACTTAGGATTAAGCTACAACAATTATGCTTGATATTTTGATCCTATGTTTGCAAATGTTGGAATTCTTCTAGATACAGCCTTTTTTTGGTCAAACCTCTACAGTCACAATACTAAATAACTGGGTAGTCATTATTGGAAACAATGTACTAGACTAAATATTCCCTTGACCTAACAGCATCATTATTATGTTTTTAGTTCAAGTTATTTATTTGTTGGCTATGTCACAGTGAGAAGAAGTTGGCTGCAGTGTTTGATAAGAAAATGTTATATTTGGCAAGAATCCGTTGCTATAATATGTAGGAAACTAGACAAATAAATCATTTTCAGGAAAATGAAATGACAGGTTTGGCTAATGGCAAAATGCATACTGATATTTTAAATTGCTATAAAAAGCTGACTTTCCTGAGAAAAACAAAATGGATTCTTTTACTACACCAATATTAAAAAATGCAGAGTATACAAGGCCAGATAAATATAGAAAAAAGTTTAGATTTAAATGAAATCTCTATAACATTTTTAAAAGTAGTAATTTGAGGCAGTAGTTTGTTAATAGAGTCAAAAAGCACCTCAAATTAGAATGATGCCTGAGTAACTTTACCAGAATCTTAACTACTTTAATTGACTGCATAAAAGATACTCAGGTATTTAACTATGACACTGAACTTTCGTTGCATCTTGAATGAGGGAGATGTAGAATGATAGATATATAGATACAACAATAGATAGATAGATGTAGTTTAATGACTCTCACTGAATGGCCCTGGACAAGTAACTCTCTTATAGAAAAGCTATTTTTACTGTCACCTAAGGATAGTATGAAATAGCCACCTACATTCTGCCTTATGGCTGATGGATCAAGATCAAGATCCAAATTTTATAAATAACAATTCTCATTTCTGTGAGGAGTGTTATATTCCATCTGTGTCTTCGCTGGGTCACTTATTAAACACATGACATGTGCTCCAATTTGTCTTCCATATATTTTCTTTAAAAAAATCCATGTTCCTTTCATTGCTTTTCTGACAGTATTTTCAGGCAATTGCAGTTCCACATGCTGCAGTCCTAACTGGGTCACTGCTAGAGTACAGTGCATACTTCTTATATAAGCAGAGAAAGCAAAGTGGAGTTCTCTGTGAACACTGTAAAACCTATTAACAGAGATAAGCAGGGAATCTATAGGTGGGGTCAAAGATGGCAGTTGCAACCTCACAAACCATCTCCCCCTTTCAGGTGGAATTATGTGCATTGTGTATGCGATGCCCATAAAAAGGAGTGGGGCTTTGATCACACGGGCACAGCTACCATCTTGACTTTTTTAAATCCCCCTGCAGACACCACTGAATTCCTTGAGGAAAATCATATTGTACAGTTGATTAGACAGCTACTTATCAAGGGCACTGTGAGAGGGTCAGGACCAAGAGCTCTGCTTCCCCTTTGGTACTGGTTGGCAAGAAAGGATTTATTTCATTTTTAAGAGCCCATAATAAATGTGCACAAATACAAAAATTAAAATTTGAACACGTGCATGTTTGGAAATGTAAAGTTGGACTAAGAACCTAGCATGCATGGCGGCAATCAGACTTTGCAATGTCAGTGCTGTTGGTTATAGAAAAAGTGGGTTTCTCCTGTGTTTATGAGGTTGGCCCTTTAATTCACTTAAACATAAATATATGTATAAATACTGCATTGTACATTTTGTGGTATACTTACTTGAACAGCAAATGTGTTTTAGAAAACTACTACCACTGCACGTTGCCTCATGCATAAAAGAGCTCCAGTGTAGATCCTGCCTCAGTCTGGAATAACAGAAGCACTCAGATTGAACACCATACTGTATGTACAGGTGATCCATTTCCTTTATCTTGAAGCAATATAGATAGAAGAGAGCCTTGTAGTTAATGAATCTACATAAAACTCTGGTTTTCACATTCAGTTGCTAGGCTATAATTTTTATTTTCCATTGTGAAAACTGGAGAAAAACGTAAAAAATAACAAGTCTTTATATTGTAAGACCCTTTTCAAGCATAAACACTTGATCTCAACAGTAAAAACCTTGGAAATGTTAGTAGATATATTAATATGATTTCTGGAATATTTTTTATTTACCTCTTATTGTAATGCTCTTAAACTAAATTTTGATAAACTGCTATGCAAACAAGACTAAATATTAGAGAATTCAATAACATTTCTCATAAATATTTATCTAGTTTTCCTTATTTTGATTACAGGTAGTCCCCAATTTAAGAATGAGTTCCGTTCCCAAGATCTGTCTTTAAGTCAAATTTGTATGTAAGCCAGGACAGTATTACTGTATAAGTAGCATTGTGTAGTGAACTCGAATCATTGTATATTTAACTCGAATTTTGCTACAGTAGACTCTCTTCCTAACTATGGACTGTCTATAACCAGAGCGTTCTTAACCCGGGGACTATCTGTAATGTAAAATAAAATTGCTTATCAAACTAAGGTAATTTCCATGTTTCTGTGTGCCATTCATTGAGTATTGCCAAATGTGGTAATCATAGAAAAACTTTGGTAGGATGTAGTGTAGCATCCCACAGTGATAAGAAGCTCTGTTCTTTGCAGTTATTCCCTCAGAGGTAGTTTTATTACTTCATAAATACATTTAGTGGGCTCACGCTGAAAACTGACATTTCTATTAGATAGTGCTAGTCTGGTGTCTCAGCAAGCACATGGACTCTGCTGCTCAAAAAAGAATTACAGCTTGTTTTCTGTGACAAATTGTTTGGGTTTGAAATGCAGGGTTAGTAATTTTATCCCAGCTGAGAACGTGTAAATGATAAACCATTGCTCTTCTTTGATTGTTTTCTTTTTAAAAAAATAGAGTGTAGTAAGAGTGGGAAGTAATAAATGTTACAGAAAAAATAATGTTAAAGTTATATGACAAATGGAAATTGGACTAAGCCATTACTTTTATCCATATATGTCAAATTGTAAAGACACCATGGTACATCATTTTTATTCTAATAAAATGTCATATTTTGGGATATGTTCTCATTCTTTCCCCCCCACTAAATAGAAACATTCTGCTGATCTATAACTGTAATAAATAGTTACAGTTACCTCCCACCTTCATCACAAACAATTTTAGTAACTTATCACCTTCTCTTGAAATACAACAAATGATTTCTTCTTCCCATATCCCATCTCTTATCTATAAAGATAAAGTTTATAGCATCATTTCCATCCATAAAGCATCATTTCAGTCCTTATGTCAGCAAAAGTCCATTAAAGGTTACCAGAGATAACATTGTATATATTTTAACCTTGATCAAATAAACCAACTTTACATTCCTTCCTTTTGCTTCTAACAATTTTAATCTTTAGTCCATTCAAATAATGTTGTAGAACTTGATTTCTTTTCATTTTTTCTTTGTCCCTTTTCACAAAATTATTCAAACTTTAACAAGCCTCTTTTGTAAATCCAATATAGAAAAATTATCCAGATTACTTTCTCGGTTTGTTGTTTGTATGTACTTTTTAATTATTAAGACATCAGTCAGTTTCTTTTGTGTGGCCAATGTAACTTCTTTTTCCATGTCGTTGTTGTAGCCTTTCATTTGTAGATCCTTTCAAATCAGCCTCGATCTTGTCAGGAAGAACTTGTTCCCCTTCCATAACATCATTAGACAGAGTCTATCCATAGAAGCAGATACTCTTTAAATTAGCTTGTTCAAAAATATCCTTCAATATATCCAATGTTAGAATATTTTGCTTCCTTCTGTAATTGTAAGTTGAGCTTAAGTATTCTTCTCCTTTAATTGTAATCTTTAGTTCCCTCTAGTATCCAGTTTTTAAAATCTTATTTTTTTTTAAAATTCAAAACAAAAGCATTTTCCCATGGGAAGGGTTTTTTATAATGAATTCCAAAATCTTATTTCAAATTTATCTGGACACTTAGCCTGTTTGTAACTTTCTAAAATCAAAATTTTAATCACCCTTTTGCTGTTTATTCCAACATTTTTTTTTTATGTTCTTAACCTTGTAGTTAAAACTTCTTTTGCTAAGGATTGAAGGAAACTCACCTGGTGCTATAAAACTTGTTGATCCAAAGGTTCCTAATAGCTGAAAAGCAGTTAACAAGCAATTTCCAAAAGTGATTAGAAAAGGAAGTATGCCGAGTTAGTCTTCTTTCAAAGGTGCCGACCACAGTTTGAGCAAGATAGCTATTTCTTCATCTCCCAGAGCTCTAAACCCACTGGAGACTAAAATGTTGTGGTCTCCTTGCGAGGAGCAGCTGTCTGGAGAACTTGTGGGTGATCTCAAGTCCTCTGTTTGTCTGGAGAGGATTTAACAAAGAGCTAATCTACTCACTGGCTCTTCGTTCTGCTGCAGTCATCAGCTCCACTTTTCAGAGCTGTCTTCAGTCAACCATTTTTACCTCTGGAAGCCCCACAGTGGAAACTACTTTCATTGATACTCCATGTAATCACCAGGAGTTGAGTGCCACTTAAAGGACACTTTGCTTTTTAAAAAATATATAAATTACATTCACAACACAATGTGGGCTTATATATAATTGCTTCACATAAAGCAGTTTGATATCACTGTTTTAAGCGGTATGATACCACTGTTTTAAGCATTTTTAGAAAAAATGTTTTCCTATTTTTCAGTAGGAAATTTCATTTTCTTAACAGAGCTTCACTTTGTTGTAATTTTTAGACCCTTTGCAAATCTTCTTTGCCATTATCTTCCAGAACCCTATTTAACTTCTTCATAATTTATGTAACAAATCCTCACAATATATATCCAAGTCAGCTGAAAGAACTGTTTCAAGAATATTTCAAACAGGATGTGTCTGTTAGCTATACAGAATGCCTTTATACCCAAGCATCTTAGGTTTCCCTTTCAGTATGGATTGAGAATTCTAGAACTCGCCCAAGTTAACTCTTAGGGAACACTCATTGAAAATTAGAAATGAGTTGAAAGAACTTTAATGTGCATTTGTTAACTTTTGGCCACAAGTAGGCTGCATACAGTTTGCCAAATTACTGATGAGGTTGAAAGAACATTATGATCAACACGAATAACAGAAATGGAACTAATTTAAAGCCTGACTGCATAAAGTAAATGGCAAAATTCTTATCTGGATTGGGTTCAGGCTTCAATGGCCAACAAACAAGAAAGGGGAAGCACTTTATTCTATTAATGTCATTAAAGAAGTGTAATGCTTTCATTCATGGCTCCTTTATAATTAAAAAAGTCCTCTAAACAACTTTCTAATGAGAATAACAGATTTAAACCAATTAATTTGGATCTGGAATACCTTACGTACCTACTGTTATTCTTTGCCTCATCTTAATCCCCTGTGTCTGTTATGACTTTTTAAATTCAGTGAAGGTTTTTATTCAGTTTTACATAGAACTAGTTCCCTATGAAAATTCAGTTTATGTTCCACATTTCTAGTTAAGTGAGTACTCTACATGGTTAACACAATTAAAAATGGAATCCTAAAGACATTGATTAAAATGAAACTTAAGGAAGTACATTCCATACCTTGCATGCAATTCAAGAAAAAAAAAACTGTTTCCATGAACTAGATAGCTGGGTAAATCCTTTGAAATAATTGCTTTGGCATATGTGGGAAAGGATACAAACCCCCTCTTTTTCAATCATTAAAATGGTTGCATCTTATTTCAGATAATCAAATTGGCTTTCTGTACATATGTATTCAAGACAGCAGGGAGCAGCTGGAAGAAGAGCAACTACTTTAACACTTGAAAGAGAGGGGCTTCATATGGGCTCCTGAGCATTCCAGAGAACCTCTTTTGAAGAATTTGAGCAATCCTGTTTGACAGCAGGATCTTTAACAGGGCCTCTTCTCCAGGTTTTAAAGTCCAACCAAGTTCATAAAAGAAGAAATACTGTTCAGTCAGGTTAATGCCAACAGTTTAAATTGTGCCTTATAAGCAGATGATAACCAGTGCAGGTGCCATTCAATACAGGCATCAAAATCCAGTCTTGTTCCCCCTCTATCGTCATCGTCGTCATCGAAGTCATGTTCCATAGCAGTCTTGTCCATGATTTATAAACTTGATTTAGAATTCAGTTTTATCCTATGCATTTATTTATTTTTAACTCTTTGGCTGAAACAAACCGTTTGTTGTAGTGCATACGTTTTCACCAATATCTTAGTTTTGTGTGGATTTTTTTGTATGTATGTATGTATTATGTATGTATGTATGTATGTATTTATTGGATTTGATTTAGATATGATTCAGTTTTTGACCTGTGAAAAATAGTCTATCAAATGCATAGGACATGCAGAAGATGTTGAAACAACTGATAAACATTATCTCAGCATGGGCTGTTAATGAATTGTAATAAACTTATTGCTTTTTTTAGTTCTAAAAGTAAATTTAGACATTTTACTTTTGTTATCCAGAATACATTACTTAATTTAAGCACATGGTAATTTATTTATCACAACATATTGTGGATGTAAGCAGTACCATCACAGCCTGGCAATGTTAATGAATTATCTTTGACAATTTTTCATTTCTAAATCATATGGTTAAACTGCTAGGCCAAAGATAAATTATTTGATTATTAGAGGATAGCAACATATCTGTTAACATTTTGTATTAATGTGGAAACAGTAGGCATGATAAATAAGGATATTTCAACAAAAAATAGTTGAACGTGCTAACATATTATAGTAAATCTCTATATTGTAATACCTGGATATCATGGAGCACTTCTTTCTTCATCTCATGCTCTACAGCATGTTAGGCTCAATTGGAGTTGTAGTTCAAAATATAAAAATCACTCAATTTGAATGATTTTTATATAAAAATAAAATCTTCTAAATAAATAAACATGTTTTGAGTTTGAGGAAGATTGCACTAGCATGGTTATGCATCATTAGCATTGTATGTTAATATGCAATAAATATTCAGTGCAATTTCTTTAATAAAACTTGTACTAAATTGGTCTAACAACTGTGGGTGGAAAGGGGAAAAAGGCACCAAGGAAACTCCTGATTGTCATTCTAAAATCTAAAAAGTCATGAGGATCTGAGTAGAACTGGCACAACTACTTATCTCATTTGTATATAAGCAAGTTGATGAATGTTAATGCTTAGATGGTACTGTACATTTTTGCATATGAGTATGAGAAGTCTATGTTATACCTAATACTTTAGCATATGATCCTTCAACCATTGTGATATCTATATTAAACAAAAAAACCTACATTTAAAAAAAACTGAAATAATTTTTGATCTAAAATTATTCTTTTCCTAAGTGATTCACGTAACATGAAAAGTTTAAGAATAAAAATCCAAAGATTTTTAACAGTTACCTTGACCTGTCATTACTTAATGAGTTTGTACTTATGTTTCCATCACAGGACTTTATTATTAAGGAAGATTAATATCAAAATTTGTGTTGAGCTTATTAAATTCTTGAAATCTGTACACTATGCTCTGTGCCTTCACTGGCAGTTTTTGTCACCAGAAAGACATAAAAGGAGGAAGTTCTTTTCCATTACTTAGCTGTTTTTCATATTTATAAACAATTTAGGAAATATAATAGATTTAAACATTCTTATGAATAACTGAACGTCCTGAAAATATACTATCCATTCATGGAAAAACTGAATAGCCACAACATTGCTATAGGCTTAAAATATCTAAAAACTGACTGAAGCACATTAATTCCCCTCTGTAAGTGTTCTAATTAGATGTTAAAGATGTACCATCTATTATGGCTAAGGTATAATCTGTTAAATCTTCAGATGTCTAAACAAAATAATGGGAGTACATCCATGTCATGTCACAGCAGGTGGCAGGACTTGGTATGAAAGAATTGAAAGATGATTATGGCTGGGACTTCTTGATGCTCTCTGAGCTTGGTTGATGATGTTACCTAGTTGGGTAATGAAACATCTGCAAGCAAGCCATCAGAGAGCACCAAAAAGTCCACAGTTGATACCTGAGCCACAGATATTCACTTCTATTGAATGATTATGGCTGCTGGGGAAGGAGGGACTGGAATTATGGAAACAAATGGGAATACTTTTGCATTGTTAAGCATCTCTAATAAAAAAGAAACTTTCCACAACTTTGCAGATATGAAATGGAACATAAAGAGCTTCTCTAGAACTACCAAGTTTAGATCTCCAGGTTCATTTAAAACAGCCTGCCTGTAATGGAAGGCATGCGCGAGGAGGATACTGGAATGGAGGATCAAGGTTATCAGGAGGGAGGGGGACCATTCCTGGAGAGGTTACAGAGCAAGTGCTTCCTCAGCCCACAGCAGGACCATGAGAATAGGAAGAAGCTGATACTGGCCCCTCCCTAGAGTCTCACGGGGTATATCCACTAGTTGCTTTAGCATAGGTTTAGTCTGGCGTGGTTCTATTAGGTGCAAGCTAATAAAGGAACTATACTGGACTGGACCGCCTTATTGTCGTTCTTGGGCTGGGCCTGACACTGCCCAACCTGGTACTTTCCCAATATATTAGCATTAGAACTCTCAGAATTTCCAGCCATGTTGACTGAAAATCCTGTGAGATACACTTCCAGCATCCTGAGAAATCACCAGGTTTGGGGAGACTGTTTTAGCATAGCAATGGCTGTATATCAGAGAAACCAAGCTGCTTTTGTGAGTTAGACAATCATTAAATTAGCTACAATCTGTCAACCCTTTATATTGTCAGTTGCAAGAAATCTTGTAATCTCTTTTTTGTTCATCGTTTTAATGTATTTCACAATATTCAACATATTTTGTTAATATTATAGGGTAGTTCTCAATTTCTTGGAAACATTATCACTTTCTTCTAGCTGCTATTGTAGAAACTGGTTTTTTTAGCACTCCCACTTGCACATTTTTTTTCAGATGCTTGCTTTTTCTTTGCTAAGAATCTGATACCCATTTTAAAAATCCTGTGATGAAAATTTGTTCTTAGCTTCAGAATAGCTACTCTGAATTACCCAGAAATGATTTTTGTGTATTCTATAAGAGCTCAACTTTATCTCCCCCCACCCCCACAAAACTGCATCATTTAGCTTGATGCAGTTTACTGAGAATCAGGGACAATTTTCTTTCTGTGCTGTAAGTCTGACATTTCTGATTATAAAAAAGGCTTGTTATCTCTTTGTCCTGAACAACGTATCTGCCTTTACATATTACACCTAATCATGCTTATTATTAAGGAAACTTTGCTTATTTCTGATTGTACATTACCAATATAAAGTACTCTTTCCAACTCTATGATTCTCTGAATCCACGTAAATCTTACATTTGGCCCTTCTGACAGTTTTTGATTCAAATTTATATTAAGCAAAACAATGGAAAAATAGCTTCTTCTAATAGCAACTTAACATTTAGTTGTTATGGCCAGAATGGCATTATGGTTAGGTTTTGGACTCTGAACAAGGAGACTGAGGTTCCAGTTGGGCCTCAGCCATAGAAGTTCTGTTGATAACCCTGAGATATTTGTTCTCTCGGCCCAACCTTCCTCATGGGATTATTGGGGGGGGGAGAAGGGGGGCTGGGCAATATACTGGTTTGAGCTCTGAGAAGAGATGTGGGGTAAAAATAAAACTCAACTTAGTTTGTTTTGGCCAATTAGTCTCTCCCCATTCTTCCATTAATTCATTATATACTACTTGTGCCTGCTTTTTCATTATGTAGTTTCAATTTCATAAAGGATGGTTGCCATGGAATAACTTTTTATAGGACTTTTATATTTCAGCTTTTTTAACTTAACCCAGAATACATTATTGCTTTAAGATGGCTAAAATTAAACCACCATTTATAGAAGGTGGTTATTATTCTGAAAAGATAAGTTGCCACAATCTACTTCACAACCCTCTGTTGTTGCTTCATGAGGATACAATGGTCAAAGTTCCCTTTCAATCTTCTTATGAGATTAAAATAGCACATTTTCTTTAAAAAAATGTATAACTAGCTAACAGTTCTAACTGCAATCAATATTATTATGAAGTATTCTTATTTATATCCTGCCTTTTCTCCAGAAGATATAAAGGCAGTGGACATAGTTATTCCACTCAGGTTATAATCAAAAGAACAAGCCTGGGAGATGTATGATATACCATTCATACACATACACACATGTATATATGTATATACATTTTTTTCCACAAAAGTTTCAGTAAGGATAACTGTATCTCATTATAATCATCCATACTCAGTCTCTCTCTCTAAGCAACTCACAAGTAACATCAGCTCTTCAGTTAGTTCAATAATTGGGGCCATACATTTGTCTTTCCAATGTTATATGAGACAAACCTCACCGCCCATAATTTCTTTTTTCTTGCTTAACTAAATAGGTTAAACCATCTACCTCCTGTTTTTTTTTATTTTTTAAGAGTTATTCTTTAGTCATGATTACATTTCAACATGGTTGCCCCAAACCTAGTCTAACATACTAACATACATCATAAATTGACATTAAAATAAATCTGCAAAGGTAAAACATTAGAGAATGTTACAGATTAGACACTCAGACCAACTCATATATTGTCATAATGCCACCAGCCAGTAGTAAGCAAGTAAGTATTTATTTATTTATTTAATAAATTTATATTGCTGCCTATCTCATATACATGTGGTGGATGAGCAGGTAATAAAGACAGGAAATTTTTAATAATGGTACCTAAACTACAGAGTACCTCTGCAAAGGCTTTTCTATCATTTTCATTCTTGCCTTCAACAAATTGAGAAGAAACAAGTACAGTATGTTTCATCAGCTTATAAGCCAATTGATTTGTAATTAATCAGCTGTATTAACTGATTTAGAAGTCAACGGCTACCTTTAATTTCTATTTTTTATATAAACATATTAATTCCCGCTGTTGCATTATTAATTCTTGTTAAGCATTTTGAAGGTAAGAAAAGGAAGATAAAACAATTAAAATGTTGTTTTCCACATAGACTTTTTGTATTATATATAAATTATAGAAAAAGTATAGTATTCCCTTATTTAATTTCTTAAACTATTAAATGCCTTTTGGTATGTTTTCCAACTTCTGTCAGCAACAGACAATTTGGTTTAATTGTTATCTCAATACCTCAAGTTTCCATTCAGCTGTCTGAAGAATTCTAAATTTAAGCTTCATGCTTGTTTCTTTTACACTGAATTTTATACAGGACATTACTAATTTATACATATTGATATACAGATATTATTTCTAAATTTTTAGAAAATCTTTAGCTGAAAGCCTATATTTACTTATCTGGGAGTAAGCCTCTCTTAATAGAACATACAATCAAACAAATAATATTTTATTATTTAGTGCTGCATTGTATGTAATTTAGATAGTAATTATACCTAGAGAAGTTTTTTCTGTAGGGAAATATAAAAGAAATATTCTCAAGAACTGATTCAGTTCATCTTTGTAAATGCAGTGACCAATATGATGATTCTGACTCCTTTTAGTGTTTCAGCTAATGATCCATTAGCTTATAAAATGCTAAATGGACTCATTTTGAATGAAATGCCTGTCTGAAAGTATCTCAGCTCCAATTAGATAACTAGGATTATTAGCTATTACTATTTTACTGATGCTTCTTCAATTCTTAGTTGGCTATCAGCCAGGCTTTGTAGTCAGCCAGAGCTTCAAATATAACACTGCAAAGCTATAAACTGACAGTATTATATAAAAGTTTTATAGAGACAACTGAATTAAATGAGAAAGTGAGAAAACAGCTTTTGTTCGCAGTAAAAACATTTTTGAATGTCCCACTGTAGGATCAGCCACCACCTGCCTGCTACATATGGTGACAGGCTAGATGAGAAAAGCACACCAGCTGGTGCTCCACTCTTAATCTTATCATGTGCAGAGTTGATGGTTAATAATACTCAAAGATTACTCAAGGAAGAAGTCTGTAGCCCTGCAAGTTTTACACATTTATAGCATAGATGGACATACATTAACTTCTCTTCAGTTTTATGTGTGGACTATGGCATCTAAAGATCAGTGAGCTTAGCCCTACGCATGTAACATGTTCAGTCCTGCCTTACTAAACTCAAATAAAATGATACTTAGCCATTGCAACATATGCCAGACTTCCTTTCCGCCACCAATAATATATATAGTAGCCAAATATTGGCTGACATATGTTAACAATAGCACTTTATATTGGTGCTTTGGCCCTCTGTTGGGTGTCTGTTGGCTTCCATGTTTAATTCAAAGTTCTGGTTTTGATTTACAAAGACTTTCAAGGCTTGGCAATGAAGTACCTGCAGGACTGTCTTGTCCAGCCAGATTCAACCTGAACAATTTGTTTATTCTGGAAGAAAATGCTTTCAGTTCCCCGCTTTTGTGAAATGAGGATGGCTGAATCTTGCAGGAGATGTTTCTCAGTGGAGGCCCTTACATTATAGAACAACTGGAAATGAGATTAGCCCCCATCTTATTGGCTTTCCCTACGTTTTTAAAAACTAAATTGTTTCATACAGTCTACAGAAGATAAAATGATGCAATCAGTTTATTGTTATTATTACTATACAAATTATACAATGTTTAATTTTATACTCTGGATTCCCATATTTTATTGTATTGTGAATTTCCATATAGATACTATTAAGCAAGAGTCTGTGCAAAGTAAGGGTTATACACTTAATAAATATTATATGGAAGATCATTGTACTGTACAGCTGTAAGCTGCCATACTGATACTACAGAATAAAGACGAAAAAATTCAAGTTTATATTTTCCTAATTAGCTATGGATAAAAATAAATAAACTTTTGACTGAATATGTGAGGCAGAGTGAGGCATCTGCCTTCAACAGCAGATGTTGAGGGAATTTGAATAATCAGAGTTGTGTGCATAACATTTGACCAGCTCTTTTCCCCATGGGTCAGTTGTCAGCTTAGATAATCCTGGAAAAGATATAGCTGCTTTAGGGAATTGCTTATAGGTATTATGTGAGGTCCCATACTTGAGCACAGTCCAAAGCAACTTTTTCCCTTTGAATCCAAAGTGCTACACAACACTACTGCCTAGTAATTCTTCAGATTAACGCTTTGTTTTAGAATAGGGAAGCATAGCCTACGGCTTCAGGACTGCATTGGGTACTGCCATTCTACTCCTTTCAAATGTTATTTCCAAACTGTGCCAGGACTGATTATTATTAACGAAACCTATTCCTACCTTTGGAATGCAGTCTCTGGTGTGCCACTCAATGCCCAAGGGTGACTCTTGATCTAGAAAACATTTTGCACCACTTTCTTTTTGAGAGAGAAAGAGAAGGGTATCTCTGTGTGCATACAAAAAACATTACTTATTGGAATGGATATCTGAGTACTTCTGCTCTTTAGAAGAAAAGCACAGAAGTTATTTAAGCAGATATTATGTTGCTTAGGGATAATAGGTACTTTCTCCATAAGACAGCTACGTGTAACGTACTTGGAGCTCAAACTGAAACCTTTTTATTATTTCTCATTACCAAGGAGATTATATACAAGCCTTCATATTTTTGCCAGTAAAAACAAGCAATTTGAATAATGCTGCAACGATGCAGGCTTTACTTCCAAATTGCTTTGTTTGACCTTGAGTTCACACTAGAATTCAGGATCTTTATAATTGTACTATTAAATACCGTATGCTGCAATAGTTTTAAGATATAATTTTAAGTGCATTATGCAGGGTAAAGGAATATAGGTTTAAACAGAATTATTAAAAATCAATGTGCATGTTTTAAAAATATATGAGAGGTTTTAAGTATTTTGAAGCTGTACAGATTTGAATAATCCTCTGAAACACTACTGACAATTGGAAACGTGACTGCAATTGTCAGCCATTCTAATTGTTAGTTTACCACTTTCTTTGCGCTGGCTCCTGAAGTAGTTGCAGAACTATCTGCATTAAATTACTATGAGTTTCAGACAAAAGATATGCATATTGGGGGATGATATAATTGTGCATAATGTAGTCTCACAGTTTCCAATATTTAGGCCCATTGGATTAAAAGTTTTATCATAAAATTGCCTATAAAATAGAAGTGTAGATTTGGAATAATTGAAAGTACCATTTCTATAAAAACAATCCATACTAATACTATGATGTTTAAAGAGTTGGGGTAAATCTGTGTTTTCTCCTGGAATAGCTCTATTCTGGAATACCCTTACTAAATACCTCTTTACCTGTTTAGCAATCTAGTTGAGGATGGGTGGATGGCATGACAATTAAGTGAATATTATAATGGTTGAAGCTGGTGAGGCAGGAATCTCTGATACAAGGAATAGCTGGCAGAATCCTTCAAGACCAGAAAATTAAGAGTCATGTGTTCATGGATTTGAAAATATAAGAGAGTCAGGATTCAAGGCCTTCCAATAACCTATATAAAGGGCATGATTCCTGGATATTGTTAGATGAAGAACATCTTGCATGTATGGCTTCCTAATTTTCTGCAATAAATCTAATTAAACAAAGTTTCTGAGTCTGAGAATCAAAGTGGTGAGAAAATCTAATTATTATACCTGATATGAAACATGGAGAGATGCAAAGGTGGCTTGAAAATCATACTCAGGGTGTGCTTATCAAGCTTTCTCCTCAATTTGAGGAGGCGTATTAAGTGGGACAGTACAAGTATTAGCTCTGGACCTTCCACTCTTCAATATTTTCATCCATGACTTGGATGAAGAGTGAGGAAATGGTTATCAAGTTTTCAGATTATTCAAATTGAGTCGGATACTAAAAGCATCAAAGGCAAAAATAACACTGAAACAATCTTGATAGGTTAGAAAAATGGGCTGAAAATATCAGTATAGACTTGCAGTTTATTTGTCAAGAAACAAATTCAGTGCGTTGGAATAAGATATAAGATAGTAAGACCGAAAAAGAACCCGGAATAGTAGTTGATTGGAAACTGAATATAACCGGTGGTGTGATACAGCTGCACAAAAAACAAATTCAGTGTGAGGCTGCGTCAACAGAATTATAATTTCCAAATCATGGGAAGTTATTGTACCACTTTGTTGATCCTAATTTACCTTAAACAGAAACTTCAGTTCTGGCAACTGTCTTTAAGAAGAATTCAAACAAAGGGATATAGACTCAGAAAGGCAACAAGGATAATCTTTAGTTTAGCCTTGAGAAGACTAAGGGAGGATCAGAGCACTCTTCCGAAATCAGAAATAGGAACATTGGAAAAGATGATAAAAGACAATATTAACTGGAGTGTACATAAGACTCCATAAATTAAATCATGGAATCAGGCTGGGCCATCACGTGACAAAGCTATCTGGAGTAGGCTTAATGTTCATGTAAGATTTTGTACTGCAGCCTTCTAACTTAAAAGTGACACATAATCATTTTCTGCAATTTTTTCTGTGATTTTATTGAAACTTTTAAAAAAGAAGATAAAAACTAATACAAACTAATATAAAGTAAGAAAGAAAAAAGAGAAAGAAAGAAATCAAAGAGAAAGCAAAAAGTGCAAGAAAAGAAGTTAAAGAAGAATAGAAGAGAAAAAAGATACGAAAAAGTGGCTTCTGATATTCTTCACAGCAGTTACAAGTACAATTATATTTTAACCTCTCTCTCTAAAGTTGCATCATAATACTCTTCTTTCTATAATAATTTTCTGCAATTCTCTTCATGATATTTGCTGTTTGTTTTTGCATGACCTAAGAACAAAGGCTTATCATGGCAGAAGAGATAACTTTGGACCAGTTGCTATACAGGATCTCAGTCCAGCACACTGGATGGCAAAGTGAGTAGAAAGAACTCTGCATACTGTTTTGAATCCTTGGAAAGAAGGTCTGAAGTAATTTTTAGGTATAAGAATTCTTTAGGCTATGATCAGCATTGGATTCAATGGAATTAATTTTGAATAGGCATAAAATAAGATTGCACCATCAGTATGGTGAGAAATAAGGGGTACACTGGAAGAAATGTACTTATGTATGTTTAAACCCGGCATGGTTTAGCTCTTTGTAAGAAAGAGAATTAGAGTTGGAATATTAATGACCTGGCATTTATTAATTATTCATGTCTGGTATGATATTAAGAGCTTTAATTGTAATTCTTTGCCCCTTCTGCATGGAGAAGAAACCAAATGTTTCAACAACATGATAAAAAATATAAGATGATTTTGTACAATTTAAGATGCTATATCTTGGATTTATTGAAATATCATTAGGTAAATAATCACCAAGGCTACAATCATAGACACTCACTAGAATGCAAAAATACATAGAATTCCATGGGATTTCATTCTTATTAAACATGTTTAGGATTGTTTGTAAGCAGGTCATTTTCTTCACTCAGTGTTTTACTTTGCATCATCATCATCATCATCATCATCATCATCATCATCATCCTTTATTAAACTTGTGTGCGGCCCTTAATGACTCTGGGCAGCTCATAACAATCAAAGAAATAAATTACAATAACATCAATAAAACATAGAAAATAAAGAGAATAAAAATTTTAAAATAAAGTGCGATGAAGTGAGAGGTCTCATAAGCCATTAAGTTTGCCCGCTCAGTAAAGATAAAGTCTTCTTCAAGACAAACTCAACTCAGGGTAATTTCAAGGATATATTTGTGCAGGTTTTTAAGCAAAAATATAGAAGTGGTTTGCTTTCTTCTGAAATGCTTTTCATCTTCCAAGACAAGCCTAGAGCCCTATTATTCCCCAGGAGCCTTGCATCCAAGTACTGAACAGGCTCAACTTGGCTTAGTTTCAGCCAGATGCTGCCACTTGCTGAGACTCTGCTCAGTGCAGGAAGCCAAATTAAAGCATCCTTGACAGATGGCTGTCCAAGCTCTGCTTGAGCCCATCCAGTGAAGGAAGTTCACTACTCCACTGAGTTATTACTGAGTTCTGTTTATTTATGGAATTTCCTTAATAATAATTTGTATTCTGCCCTGTGTCAAAAAGCCTGGGTGGCTAACTTCAGATAATAAAAACCCATAATAGTAATAGCAATAAAAGCTCAAAAATAACATCACATAAATAAGAGTTTAGGTTAATCAACAAGGCAGATAGATTTTGTCTGGGTTGACAGGCCCATAGGTAACACCGGCTTGTCAGATAAGGCTTTGTAAGTAATAATCATTACCTTGAATTGTACCCAGAAACAAACTGAGAGTCAATGCAGTGCTCTCAGTATTGGTTTTACATACACTAATAAAGCAGCTTATACTGCTAACTCCAGGCTGCGGCATTTTGCACCAATTGAAGTTTCTGAGTAATCTTGAAGAGCAGCCTCAGGAATTGCGCTTGATGGGATATCTACATGTATTCTTCCTTGATGACCTGTTGCACTTTTAATTTCTTATGGTGTTCTTTTTCGTTTTCGGATCTTAGTTAAGCTGTTTGTGCAGCCACATTGGTTTCTTCTGCTGTCCTCTATTTTTTCTCCCATACTGGAAATCTAGCGAATGATTTTTTTTTTCCTGGGCTTTAGATGCCGTTGAGTCTAGCTCAACTCCTGGGGAATATATGGACAAATGCTGCCATTTTGACCTGCCCTTAAAAATAACTTGTAGCTCTTCTAAGGACATTCCAGCAATGTCTTTGACTCCATCTATCTACCTTATTCATTGTACCTCCCTTTTTCTACTGCCTTCAACCTTGCAAAGCAGAGAAAAAATGGTGGGCCACCATCTCCTTGCATCACATGCTGAAGTATGTCCATTTCTGCTTTATGACCTTATGAGAGCAGTCAACACTTATTTGGTCCAGAATGAACTGATTGATTCCTGTGTAGCTGATGGAGCCACTTGCCTCCAAATCTATCATTCAAAGGTGCTTATTTTCTTTCTCATATATTAGCACTAGAAAGACCATTGCTGTTGCTATTTTAATCTTTGTGATCATTGAAGTATCTTTATTCTTGGTTATCTTGTCTCTCTTTGCCTTCCACAGTCCATTTTTAATCTTGAGCCCAAGAAAACAATATTGGCTGCCACTTTCACTTCTTTGCCATCAGTTCACTGAGAACACTGCTTGCAATTACCTTTGTCTTCTTAAAAGTTAATAGTAACCCACATTTTTCACTTTCAATTTTTACTTTCCTAAGTATTCTATATCTTTGGCAAACAAAATGGTATCACTAGCAAATGTCAAATTGTGAGTGTCTTGTCTTCAAATTTTGATTCAAATTATAATATCCTCCAAGTGAAACAGATATGACATTATGCATCCTTGTCCTCCCTTCCCTTTTCTGAATTAAGCTGTTTTTTTTCTACACAATAAAAGGCCTTGTCAGAAGAAGGGAAAAAGAAGAGGAAACATAAACACATATCCATATCCACATCCATATCTATATCCATATATAATTATATTTTAATTGCTACATTATTGCAGAAAAATGTGATCTAGATAGGACATGGTACTCTAAGGTATTTGGGTAATGAGCTGTATTTTATTATGCTGTTCTCTAATCACTTTGTACGTTTGTAGCTTTATATTCAGCATAAATATAGTCACACAGTCTTTGATTCAGAGCGGAAGGTGTGATGAAGTAAAATAAGTGTTTCCAGACTATTGATCACTACACAGCTATTGAGAATATCTATGGCTTGAAGTGCTAAGAGTAACAATATTTTTCTTTTGTTCTTGTTATAATTATTAGCTGTGTTATGAGCAATTATTAAATTCAAAAATAAAGACCAATAAGAACACGATGATGATATAATACTTGTTCCAACAAGCAAGTGAAATATTGAGTGGGATAGAACTTAGAACTCAAAGCAGATTTGTGGATTGTACAGCAACAAGATGTACTTGTCACGATCAAATGCATGGTGATATGCCATGTGAGCTAAATCATCTTGACTGAAATTCTCACACAAAAGCACAAGGGATGTCAGTTTCAAAGAAGTTTAAAGGGTAATCTTTAATAAAATTATGCTGTTTTACAAATTATAAGAAAAACATGTCAACTATCATTCAGATTCAAGTACAACTACCGGTGCTTTCAGTTTTACATTTGTTAGTTTAATTATATGTTTAGAATATTTATTGATATAATAAATAGGACTTTTATTAATGTGTCATATATTCCTCCAGTTTCAGCTGCATATGATATAGTTAATGGGATCTACTAGTAGTTTTATATGCTTTCTTGGATTTTAAATATTTTATTTAAAACGTTTAAACATTTATTATATTTAAAATATTCATACAAGCCTTGACAAACTGTAGTTAAAGTTTCTTTAAAAATGACACATAAATAGATAAAAATCACAAGCACATTATAAAAGCAATAAATAAAACCACAGCAACACCAATCTTTTTATATCAGTCTTTTAAAAAAATCCCTAACATCTAAAACAATCAATTGAATGTAAGTGAGCTCCAAGGCAGGGCATACTATCTCTCTCATTTTCCCACAAATGAACAGCTTATTTAAAGAGCCATAAATAAATAAATAAATATATATATATATATATATATATATATATAAAATCCAATTTTTAATGAAACATTTGTCATGTGGAATCAATTCAAAATGATCATAGACTGGAGGCCATCCTACATAGTCAATGGAGAGTAGTGATGTCTAGGAGAAAAGACTTTTCAGTTGAAATGTTTTTATTATGCCCTATCTACATGTGGGTGATTCTTTTTGCCTCTTCTGATTTAGTGCCATCTAAAATTGCAGACATTTGCAAAATAGACACAACTTGTTTATGAAGTAGGTGCTGCACAAATCATAGTAATTCTAGGCACAGGCGTTCAGGATTTTCAAGACTAGAATACCTAGAAGATACCAGTGAAAATTCCTGTTGCAGAGCTCTTCAGCACTATCACTGTAATGAACAGCTGCACTTTAATCTGCCAGGTTTAGGATGAAAATATTACCACGTTCATACCAAGAGTGCTTCTCACAGATTTTACATGTGGTGGGCTACACAGGTAGATTTTGGGCTCTTGTGCTTTCTCTTGTTGCAAGTAGGCTCCAATAATCCTATTCATTATGCTTATGTGTGTAAGTTTCTGTTGTACTTTATTTTTCATATTATTATTTTATGAATTGATATTCTATCATTTGATCAAAACACCGACCATATAAATATTACTATATACACGCACAGGGCATCAATGAACAGTGTTCTCAAGTCTCAGCATATCTGTTGTTCTGAAAAACAAGGCAAGAAGAAAGCAGGACTATTGCATCACCTCGGCTTTTGGCTTTCCTCCAACTGACTCCTATCAGCAAGTGATCATTTTAAAGGGCCTCACGTTTGTTTCTCTACCTGGTGACTATACAAATTATAATTTTAAGAACAAAAAGAACTTCTTTTTCCCGTCACTGTCACAACCCTCTTTTGTTTATGTGTCATATCTGTAAGAGGGCAGAAACTGTCATTCTACTGTTTTTTTATGTCATTCTGGGTGCCTTTGGGGCTAAAGAACAGGATAGCATGAAGAAACAAATGCTGGGGGCCAGGACTGAGCTGTCCATAATTGTGCTTTAAACACGGTACTAAGTGAGGGTAGCGAGTGAGAGAAGTGATGCTTTGCATTTATAGGAGACCAAACTACCCAGGAGAAGGAACTCCACAATCAAACCTGAAAGAACACAACTGACACATACTTTTGTATTATTGCCAGGAACAGTATGTGAACATGTTTGTAACTTTAGATGAGTTTGAGTTCCAGATTATGAGAGCTTCAAAAAGGCGCTTCTCTAGGCATCAGTGAAGAGTACTGAACCTCCATGAGTAAATCTGGGTGTGATTGATGTATAAAGCCATAAGGGAAATCTGATCACTGATTGGTATTGAAAGAAGAGTTCTGATTATAAGAATTTTGTAAACCAAGGAACATAGAATGTAAGCTTGAACCGAAAGAGTCTTCTTCCTTTTTTGTATACCAGCGAGTTTCACACACCAATAGATTATGTCTGCTTATTTTGGCTGTTTTGTGTTTTTCCTAACCCCACTAAATGGGTTAGGATTAGCATTACATTAGGGTTATCCGTCAATGGTTGACTATTACCTCTGCTAATTTATGTACCCATGCCATAATCACAAATTATTACACACATCTATTATGTCTATGTCAGGCAAAAACTTTTTGGGCATGAGATTTTAACAAGAGCCATGAAAAGCAAACTAGTTTTTTTTTAATGTATTATGTTCTATGAACCCAGTCACTACTCAGCCACTACATTTTTAAACTAAGATCTAACTGGTCTTCAGAAGCTGCTACCAGGGCTGCTTTCAGCTCCTGTATTTCTGCTGCTCCAGCTTCCATTCCAAAGATTTGGAACTACTCTTTGTTCTAGCCTCTGTTTATCTCACTGATCTCTGAAAAAGACTGTATCAGCCATCAGCTTCTGGGGCTGGACTAGCTCCACCATCTCTCCCAGAGTTGCCTGATCATCAGTGGTGCTGCTACATTGTTCTCATTTCCCAGAAGTGTTCTTTGTGGAATGAGCCACAACTAGCAATACTCACTCTCCATCAGATCCTGCACAGCTACAAAGGGTCTGGTCAATTGCACATCCTGCTTCACATTGCTTAACTTTGACTTTCTCTTCCAAACTTCCCATTCCCCATTAATTGTGTCATAGCCTCCCTTCCAACACATCTGTCACTAATCTTCCTGAAATACTCTCTTTTCCATTCCTCACTCTCATCTATTGTCCCGGCTGTCCCACAAAAGGCTCCCTGAAAAATCATTCTTGAAAAACAGAATTTCTCAGTGACTAAAAGCTAACCTACCTAACTGGGTGCAATCGTAAATCAATCTAACATGTTTAGAAAGAAAGGAAATATGAAACATCTAATCTGTAATTAATTGTAATTGTTCACTTTTTTTCCCATGGTTTTGTCACTTTCTTCTGTTGGATCTTTTAGTAATTAAGATAGAATATGTAAATTAATATCAGTGTTTATGTTTGAAACAAACTGTTGCACTTGCTATTGAAAAGAGCTTCTGTGTAATAAATCAGATTTTGAATGCAACAGAAACAGAAAGTAGGAGAGGAAATAAAGAACAGAAACCCATGAAGAAATGGATTGAAACAGGCCACTATTTTATTGCATACAGTTTTGGTGAAACTGATATGATGTTGGCGTGAATACACTAATGTTTCTGGGAGTCAATATCCTGATTTATTAGGCCATCTAATGAGTAATGGGTACAGCAGTGTTTCGCAGGCTTGACAACTTTAAAATGTGTGGACCTTCAACTCCCAGAATTCAACTGCAAAGAATCCACACATCTTAAAGTTGCCAAGTTTGAGAAACACTGGTGCAGAGGAAAAATAGTTTAAGGCAGTAGATAACCTGAGCTAATGATGAAGCTGGAGAGTTCAACTAAATGCATGGCAATTGTGCTGGCAATTTAGATGGAAAAGAAGCTGTTGAAAGCAATAACAACCCTATATTTTTGTTCATCTATTTGACCCCTGATGCAAAGCCCCATCAAAGAGAAGGAAATTGGGCTCCACTGCACTTTTCATGAAATAGGCAATATATACGTCATAATGTAAAACTGTATTACAATAGTGAAAATTTGTATTTTCTAGGAGTAGTATATTATGTACAACTGAATAACATAAAGTAAGCCATGATCCAGCTGAGTCCTGCTGTCAGTGCACAAATACAGTTTAACAATAGTTTTACTGTCTTGTAAATCTATGCAGTAGAGCAAATTATTAGCAAATGGGATCACCTGTTACCACCTTTAAGTTGTAAGCAAATAGAATCATCTAATGCAATACACATTATTTTTAGAATGAGTCTAAATGAGTCAGGGGGTAGCTGCTGCTGAAGAGCTAGAGACTGAGAAGGGGTTTAGCTGTGAAGACTAGCGTGGTAACTTTAAATTACCCTAAGAACTATCCCAATGTGAGGAGAGGAAGAGAGGAATTACCAGACAGGCTGCAGTACTACAAAAGTTGAATGTTTTCAATTATATTTTCAGTTACATGCATTATGCCAGGCATGAACTGGTCAATTCAAGTCTTTGCACCCCCTAAGTCCACCAGCTGATTACTTTATCAATTCATTTCAAAAATAAAAAAGTTGCTGGAGAAGCCAGGTTCTGGTCTCACTTGCTACCAAAATAGAACTGAGGGATTGCAAAGAGGTCTGGGAACAAACTGAGGTGGGTGGACACAGGAAACAGGCATAACCAATTGAAGTCATGCAATTGCTGACACAGAGCATGTCATTTCAGGCTGCCTCCTTGATGCACATTAAAATTGCTTGCACACAGTGTTTTGAGATGGGATAATAAGGGAAGCACCACTTCCACAGCATAACATTAGTGTTTTTCAAACTTGGCAACTTTAAGCTGTGTGGACTTCAACTCCCAGAATTCCCCAGCCAGCATGCCTAAAGTTGCCAAATTTGAAAAACACTGATCTCAAGCCATTTTTGAGCTGTCTCAATTGTGGGAGGACACTGAAATACAGGCGGAGATATGCAGTGTCTGGGTTTGCTTATTGTCATGTATTTCCTAAGGCAAAAGAGAAAATCTAGTTAGCTGATTTCCTTCTCACTTTCTTTCAGTTTGTTCTGCAAGTAGGGTATCATAGTTGTTACTACTTTTGTGCAAGAATCAGATGGGGAAAAGAAAAAACAGGATGGGAAATTACACTTCTTTCAGTTATGTTTAATTATGAAGCACGGTGAATACACCAGGATATTACTGTTGCCTAAACAAGAGGGCTTGTTTGTTTGTTTTGCAATAGTTATATACTGCCCCAAGCTTCAGCTGCAGAAACTCTTTATCTGATGACCATCCTTTCTTAGGCTGATCTTCATGCATGATTCAGAGCTGGGTTTGTGTTTGCCACACCTGTGTGTTACATAATTGCACACTGCCTCTTTGTCAGTAACTGATATGAATTTAATAGGTGCCTCTCAACCATTCATGGCAGTCCAACCTACAATATTTGCATTAAACATTAATGTTATCTGTGGACTTTGCTACTTTCACTTTTGTGTTATACTTTTCAACTGCTATTGCCTTCAGTTCTGAAATTTGTTATTACTTAAGAAAAGGGACTAGTACAAATCACAGGACCATCTGTTATATGTAGTATTATATCCTGAAATAAATTTTAGACCAAGAAAATGACTGAGCCTCTTTGTGACATGGAAGGCATGAAATGCAAGCTGAAGACTCTTACACACCTGGAGGTAAGTAGTTAAGAAGTTGACCGGTCCTAATGTGCTAAATGATTTGGAGATTCTCCGATCTCACCAATGCTATGGCTTTGAATGGTTGGTCCCTGATAAGGAAAACAGAGTTTTCAATGTTTGGGGCCTGTAAAATTTATAGAAGAGAAACACAAAGAACCTAAATGCTATCTGGAAACTGCTGATTTTGAATGGGAGTCTTCTTATGCAAAAGATTTTGCTGGTAGGGTGAATGAAATTCTAAAGGATTTTAAAAGATGTCTTTATTTACATAGATGCACATTACTTAAGGAGGCAGATAAATATGTTTTTTTCCTGTTTCTTTTCCATGAAGAAGTAATTAAAATTTGCTAGCAGTCTGGTCTCCAGGTGAAAGAATGCCATATTAAACTTTGGTGAATTATTTTTAAAAAGTTCTTACTATCTTTAATTTACTATATAATAATTAGCATTTCCACATTGATCTATTTTATTTTCAGATTTAGTATAGTAGCTGAATTAAGCTTCCTACATTCTTCAGATTTCTCATGTTCAAAGATTCTCAGTCACATAACCTCAGTCACATAAATAAGTTACTTATTAATTTTTAAATCCGAATAATTTTCTTCTTTATTGAGGCAAAGGGGGACCAGAGTCCAAGAAAGTCCAAGATAGATAAATAGCATATTTGTTCATCTTAAGTGCATTTATTGAAGTGTGGAGTCCTTGGGGTTCTCTGAGCTTGGTTCTTTTCTTGCAAACGTTTCATTACCTGGCTAGGTAACATCTTCAGTGCTAAAATGGGATGGGGTTTGCTCTCTATTTATGTGCTGTGGCCTGCCTTGCCACTGCTGGTGGGGGTGGGGGTTTTGATGGCTGCCTTGTCTGAATACCAAGCTTCCAAGAATTCTCTTGCATTTTTGGATTTAGCTTGGTCTGAAATGCTGACAGTTTCCCAGTTAAAACTATGGTTAAGTCTGTCCATGTGTTGTGCGATTAAGGAATTTTCATCATGTCTTCTGACTGCTAGCTGGTGCTCGTGGATGCACTCTGCAAGTCTTCTGCCTGTCTGTCCTACATAGTGTTTGTTACAGTCCTTACACTCTATGTTGTAGATGACTCCTGTTTTTTCTTCTTGTGCTACTGGGTCTTTTGGTTTACTTAAGATATTTTGGAGTGATTTTGTTGGTTTGTGTGCTACAGAGATGCCATGTGGTTGTAATAGTCTGTTGGTGGTTTCTGAGACATTTCTGATGTTTGGCAGTGTGATTCCTTAATCTCACAACACGTGGACAGACTTAACTATAGTTTTAACTGGGATTTCTCAGCATTTTAGACCAAGCTAAATCCAAAAATGCAAGAGAATTCTTGGAAGCTTGGTATTCAGACAAGGCAGCCATCAACAGGCACATAGAGATAAACAGCATCTACATACTATTCAAAAGAGACAAAAGATCAGAAGATCGCCTCACCAGTGATCAATCACCAGCAAACATCACCCAGATAAGCAAAGGTTACCACCAGGCACACAATCAAGCAGTAAACATATGCTCATCAAGGAACTACCAGAGGAGCAAAGCAAAACCCCCACCCCCACCAGCACTGGCAAGGCAGGCCACGGCACATAAATAGAGAGCAAACCCCATCCCATTTTAGCACTGAAGATGTTACCTAGCCGGGTAATGAAACTTTTGCAAGAAAAGAACCAAGCTCAGAGAACCCCAAGGACTCCACAGTTCAACCCTGAGCTACACATATTCGCATTTATTGAAGTGTTTAATTTATATATGAACATTTTCCTTATTTTCCCACCAAATAAATCAGTGAATATAATTTGCACATTTGGCAGCCTGTGTAGATGAGGGTGAAAGCATATGCTGTGGGAAAATAAGGAAATATTGATACAAATGTTAATTCCAAGATCTTTCAGTGTTTAATATTCAGGATTTTTTGTAGAATGTACAAGACATGATACATTTATAATGCATGATGTATTGTAAAAGAATAAATTGTGTAGCTGCAACAAACCAGGGAGGAAATCCTCTAACAGAATTATGCCAAATGGGTGAAAGCTGTTATTTGAATAGAATGTGCCCTAAATCATTCCCTCACTTTGTGCTTAGCACTTAAAATGAAGAAAGAATTTAGAACGTGCTGCATTGTAAAAGAAGATTCCCATCCAGTTTGAGAGATGCCAAGACTACAGTCACATTGTAGAAGTGTAGAAGGAGAAAAGCACTCCATTTGAATGATATTTTCTTACCCTTCAATCTGCAAAGGAGGATCTGCAAAGGAGGTTACTTGGGCTGCATGAGCCTGGTACACTGCTCTGGACCCCATGGTTAAGTCCCAATGCCCCAAACATCTGATTAGGATTTTACAGGTTGATCATACTAAGAGTGCATGACCAAAAACCATGCTTCTTAGGAGCACACTAAAAAGGCATGATTACCCATCTTACACATGTAGATTCTGTGATGGCCATTCATTACTTGTCCTGGAGATACTCTGCTCCTAATCACTCCAGAATTAGCCATTTCCACTTCCCAAAGATGAGGTTTAGGTTGGTTGCCAAGTGGACTGTTAATCCTAAATGACAGATCAAGATCATTACTTGATTTAATTTCCAAAGAATTCCTTCACACTATAATAACAAAATAATGTTATTCTTTAAAATCTTAATAAGGAAAGTGCAACAATATACAGGTAGTCCTCATTTAGCAACTGCCTCATTTAGCAACAGTTCACAGTTATGATGGTGATCAAAAAGTAACTTTGCGATCAATCCTCGCATTTATGACCTTTGCAGGTCTATAAAGCAAAGAAGAACTGAAGTAAGATCATAAGCACAGTCGCGGTTTCACTTAGTCACCACTTTGCTTAATGACCATTGTCACTAAACAAGGACTATTTATATCTGTTCATATAGCTAAATTTATAATACAGGTAGTCCCCAGTTTAAGAACGAGTTCCATTCCCAAGTTTCCCAAGGGAACGAGTTCCGTTCCCATTAAGTCAAATTTGTATGTAAGCCTGAACAGTATTATTGTATAATACTGTGTAAGTAGTATTGTGTAATGAACTTGAACCATTGTGTATTTAACTTGAATCATTGTGTATTTAACTCAAATTTTGCTACAATAGGCTCCTTTCTTAACTATGGGTCGTCTGTAACCCAGGCGTTCTTAATCCGGGGACTACCTGTATTGCAGAGATCCTATAGAATTAGGATAAATTAGAATTCTATGTTTGAATAAATTAAATTAATCTGTTGACCTTACACAATAATTTTATTTTGTTAATAGGTCTGTGCTTCATATAACAGACTCCTGAAATGATAAAAAATATACATGCTGTTAAATGCATAATTAAACATAGCAACACAGGCATAAAATAAAATATTAAGCAATATAAAAAATTGAACAAGTTGAACATTTTTTATAAGCCACCAAAGTTTATACCCTACTTAGATAATATTTAAGCTGTTTCAAAGCCCTTTATTATGCTCAGAAAAGAATTTCATTATCAGATTGCTTATTTAGGAAAAAAGACATGCCCTAAATACCCACAAACATAATTTCTCAAGGTAAAATGACATATTATAGGTCTTATCAGATGACTGTAAATTTCAACTAGAATCACATGGGAGGTGTTCTTGCAAGTATCTGTTCTGTGCCAGCTAATGCAAAACAAACACCAGTCTGAAACTAAAACTTATCTTTATTGCTATATTGTAAATTTCCTGAGTGTAACAAGGATAATGAGCCAGAAAGCACTAGAACTTGCCTTGAAATTTGAGTTGTCAGCAATCTGCTAACAGGAGAAAGGCAGAGGTGGGGATACAAGTATTGTCTGTAACAGTGCTGTAAGTCAGTTGCAGAATGTGTTTGGAAAACTTTAAAATTGTGTCCTGCTTTGCATCCCAAATGATGGTGGGTATGTTGGAAGTTACATATAAATAAATACGCTAAATTTTAAATAACTTCCCCCACGTTGTATTTTACAGATTTTTTTGTATCTTATCCAGAACTGAAGCTATTAAAAATTAAAACTCCAGACAAGGACTTTTGATAGACACCTTGTGTAACTTCAGGTGCTGCCATAGCTTGGTTGTTTGCTCTCTCCTCTCTGCTGATCCTTTTTGTTCTCTGCCAGAATCTGGCCCTCGTTCTCTGAATCAGCTCCTCAACCTCAGGCTCTCCTGGAGCTGCAGAGGGGTTTGATTGTCTGCCAGTTCTTCAGGCTGAAGGTCCATCTGGCCTGTCTCTTTAGATCACTTAACACCATCATGTCTTCCAAATCAAGAGAATCTGCATAGTAATATCTGGAAGGAACAACAATATTCAGTAATGTAAATGTTGTATTTTTTTCTGTTTCTTTCTTCTCATAATGAATTAGGGCAGGAAGGATAATTTTTCTATATTTTTGTGCAGCCATCTAGTAATCATCTGGATTGTGGCAGCCAGATATGGTTCCCCTAAATGAATATAACAGCTATTTTATTTCTTCCAACATGAGAAATACAAATATGCTTATTGTCTGAATGCTATATATGTGAAATTCTTTCTGTACTTGTTAATTTTTTCATACTTTCCCATGAATTTTGCTTAAGAAAATTCTGTAGTTTCACATGTCTGATTAGGCCTCTGGAACAATCGGACAATAGTGTAATAATTTAGTGTAATTATATAATTTAATTATATATTGATACCATCTTAAATGCATAGACAGAAGGAAGAACTCCAGATACAGCACAAATCTCATTTATAATCCTTTGCTTCATAAACTTAGATCTGTTTCTTGAGTAAAGGGAGTTCTGCTAAATAGCTTTCTAGTTCTAGTAGGTAGATACTTTTATATGAAAAAGAAAAAATCATCTATCCATCTATTTGTTGGAAAGGCACGTGACCCTGATGACTCAAGGTGTGCAAATCTGCTTAAACAGCAACAAGCAAATATAATGAGGTATTGCTGAAATTTGCAAATGTTTTACCTGACTGCATTTATTCCACTGGAATTAAAGTGATGGAGGAGTGCTAATTCAGAAAAAAATAATCAAATAATCCCTAATAATTCATGATAGCATTGTATAAGTCAAGTAGCAAGATAATAAGAACCAGAATTGGTAGGTGAGTGTTTTTCATCATAAATAGGTAGAAAGGAAAATGTTTTTATAATTTTTGATGGTTGAAAAATTAACAGAATGTAAAGATTTTATAAGTCTTTGGAAATGCGCCAAGAGTTTCTGGCAGTGATTGATTTGCAGTTTCTTTGTGTAGAGATTTTTTTTAAGAGCAAACATTTATTCTGGTCCGTTCAAACTCATCTTACATTCATTTCCAAAGGATTTGTAGCAAAGCCCACTACAAAATAAGCTTTCAGGTATGGAGACAGTGTTTCATTGATAACTTATTTTCATTGGAAATCTACTGAAGAAAATATTTCCACATGTCTTCTGAGTAAATATTTTTAAGACTTATTTGAGAGAATGTTGTATGTCTTTTAAGAACACATAAACTCCTATCTATGCAAAGATGTCATATTTCTGGACAAGAAGATTTCAAAGCTGTACTGTAGCAACTGCCCAGGCAGTTCTTCATTAAGTGCGAAGTAAGGCTTCATGCTTCTCTGATAAAGCCACCTGGTTATGTTCCTAGTCCACAATGTTGGCTGAATATTAGCACTGTTGCCCCTGTGTTCTACAGTATCCCTATTTCCTATAAAAGATAAGAAAGGGATCAGTCAGTCAGTCAATCTTTATTGATTAGCCTTCTGGCCATTTCAATTTCATAAAAACAATCTAATACCATATTAAATATAAAATCCAATATACAGTTAAAATTATAATTATAAAACCAGGAACTGTCTTAACTCAGTTCGTCATCTTTACAATTTATGACATTGGTTGCTCTAAATTCCTCTCTAATTTTTATCGCCTTATTAATGAACTTAGTGATACTCCTAACCACGTGTTGATTGTAGCCTGACAATAATCGGTCCAATATAAAATCACAGGATATATAAGGTCTAACTGTAATATACTGCTTTATATACTTCTGTCTTATTTGTTCATACAGATGACATTCAAAGATTATATGGACTAAATTTTCCACTCTACTTTTACCACAAAAACAAAGTCTCTCCTGATATGGTATGCCTGAGTACCAGCCCGTTACTTCCTGAGTTTCCAGCTGGTTAAATCTTAATCGTGTAAAGATTTTGCGATACATTAAGGGAGTTGGGACTGTCAAATACTTTTCTATACCAAAAATAGTCTTATTTCTGGCTAAGCCAACCGACTTCGTAGCAGATAAGATTTCAATATCTTGTTGAGCACTAATATCTTGTGCTCTTTGTCTAATGATTTTAACTGCCTGGTCTCCAAGGGGTTGAAGTAAAAGGGGGGAGAGGCCCATAGTTGTTGTAGCTTTATACAAAAGTCCAACCCAATTGGTGATCTCGGGAGCTGACAATTGTTCTAAAAAGCATTGTTTTGGCAGTCTAAGCTCCTCCATCTCAATCAATCGTCTCCAATATTTTACTACTTTTAATAGTGCAGATACACTTAATGGGAAAAGTTTCTGTTTCTGCCCTAACGGCACTGGCTGGAACCATTGGTCCAACCAGAAGAATTCTTCTTAAAAATTTGTTTTGTGGTATTTCTATGGACGGGGTTACCAAAGAACCCCAAATTTCAGCTCCATAGGTTAACAATGGGATGATCTTGGCTTTATATACCCTAAGCACTGGAAGTATTGTTGTTGGAATTGAATAAGACATAAGTTTATACAACGCTGCTATACGTTGTGCAGTTTTCTGCGCAGCTGTCTTCATCTGGTTTTTCCAACTGCCATTTACCGAGAAAGTCAAGCCCAGATAAACGAAGGAAGATACCTGGTCTACTGGGCGACCGTCTATGTGCCAACGATATTGTTTCTTTTGTGAGCCAAAAACCATTACCTTTGATTTAGCATTGTTTATAGTAAGGTCATTTACATTGCAGTATTCCAAAAGAGCTTTTAGTTGTCTCCTTAAACCAATCTGAGAAAATGACATTAGAACCGAATCATCGGCATACATCAACATGTTTATGGACCTATTTCTTACTTTTGGTCTATGAAAACTTGTCTGTTAATGGAAGTGGCAGCTTCAACAGCATTGCGTGCTGTGGGTGGTGCTATGTGCCATAACGAAAAGGAGGATGGAACGAAGGAAATACAATGTACCTTGAGGGCTCCGGAGGATAGAGTGCCATTGGCCCCGCATCAAATTGTTATCACGGCAGAGGTTAATACAGTGGCAGGTGCTTCACAGTTGCCGGATTTACATTCACAACCAGAGTTGATAATGTCTGAGGCAGGTAGTATGGATTTGACCAAGGCATCTGACTTTGCAGCGGAATCAAGTCCAAATCAGTTACTCCTCAAGGAACATGATATGGCCCAGAATGATTGACTATTTACTAATTTCGAGATTATCCCTCCTCTGTTTATTCATTTTATTACCTGGAATGTAGCAGGATAAGAAAGGGGTAATCGGTGAGCTGACAGGCCTTTTTCTTGGGCTGGCAGTTGCTGCCTCTAGGGACCTCTTTTCACTCTGTGTTCAGCCTCCCACAAAACTATCTGTTAAGGGCAGATTTGTTGCACAGCAATCCTCTTCTTCACACTCACAATCACTTCAAGAATCTTGCCTCAGGCTGTCTAAGAAACAGCCAACCAACAGCCTAGTCCAGGTCCATCTTAGTTTGCCAGCCATTCCACCTCCATCTCTCCTTTCTTTTTCCCAAGGTTGTTCTGGTTTTAAGTCTCTGATTGTTTCTTCCTTTTTGCCAGCTCAGTAGTGGCTGGAAAAGTAGCTGCCTATGGGAAAGTTATGAGAACCCATATTACCTTTCAGCTTCTACTTGTAATTTTAAAAAGAGTAACATGTTGAGATGCTAGAGAGTCAGGGGTAAGGCAGACTGTCACATGGATTTTCTCTCCCCCCCTTCTTTTTTTTTTTTTGGAAATCTGTCTCCTTAGCCAGGTACATTCCTAATTAAGGTGGAAAATATCAAGGGAACTTATTTTCTAAAGAGACTGAATTCTGTATCAGCAGTCCCTGCTTTCTCTTGGGCATGTGTATATGTTTTTATGCCTCTGGTGTGTGTGTATATGTGTGTGAAAGAGAAAGAAGGAGAGAGAGAGATGGTAATACCTTTTATTTTTAATGCAAATCACTGAGAGATCCTTACAGAATTTCAACAAGTAGAGATAATTGCTCTTAAGATGAATATAATTGTAGGCTGTTTATGTATTAATTAAATTAATTTAAAACATTATTATACCTTTTCTAATTAAGAGAAACTTCAAGAAGTTAATAATTACAAAATTGGTATTATCTCTAAACAGAAATGGTACATGATAGTGTTTGTACTGCTGTGAATCTTCTCATATGTGTACCACATCATCTGTGCATGACCATGGATGACCCATACTTGCTGTAGAGATGACCATGGCAGGATATGAAAATATTAAAGTGATGATAGAACAATGTATGGTTTAAAGATTCCTGCTCTACACTCCTCCCTGAAAAAAATGAATTAACATATGGAATAAATCAGGATAACTTAAGGGACTACTTTTACGCCTTCTAGGTTTTTTCCTTAATGCCAGGATTCCACCTATTCATAGAAAATACATTTTAACAGATAACTACAATCATTCACAAAAACCTGGGGCTACAAACAAGTCTGTCAACATCAGCAGCAGGGCTTCTTTGGGAAACATGTTTCCTCAATTCTGATTTTAGCAGTGAAACCCTAGAAAAATTCACTATGTACTTTGAAGGGCTTGTTTCTAGCACTGTATCATATGGAAACAAATAGGTGAGGAATGGTAGATGTAGAAAAGATGCACCTTTGTTTTACTGTTATCCTGTCTCTCCTTTGAGAGACTCCTGTCTTAGTAAGATAACAATATACCGAGAGACATGAATGCAGGAGTCTTTAGAATATGCAGCCAGTTTTTATTATTTGTTAATTCAAAGTGAGTGCTAAAAATTATAGGTTCCTAGTAAAAATATGTAACTTGGACAGCTTCTGCATCAACAACCAATTCTAGTAGTATGTATTTTCTATGGAAGTTAGTTATTACTGGAGAACACTTTGTAGATTCCTAAGTGCTATTTCTGGGCTAAACCTATTTATTTTCCCATTTCCTTTCTGCTGTTATAACAGTCCTATTGTTTAATATGGGACAGAAATTTCTTTCATCTTAGTGAATACAAAGAAAACAATTATTTACTATCAAAATTACACTTTCATTTGTTGCTGCTTTTTCACTCTGACCCACTTTAGAAAGAACTAATTCATTTTCATTTAAGCATGTTGAACATAGCCACACACATATTATTTTACAATGATGTAAACAAGATCTGTTTGAGTATCTATCCCATTGAAGTGTAAAAAATTATAAATAAGTTTAAAAAGGATATACTGTTTGTCCACATAAAATGTCAAGATTAAATATATAGAAGAGATGTTTGGGGAAAAATTGTCCCCACAAACACCTAAAGAACAGATATGTTGTACAATTGCAGTCCTGCTATGTAGCACAAATGGGAGAATATACAGTATGTGCAAGTTTCAGCAAGTAAAAGATATTAAAAAACAGATGAGACAATGACTGGTTCATGCAACAGGGCCTGGATTCATGTAACGTACTATGACACTAACTAGCATGTTGTATATACCCAGTCCATGTCTCTAATGGATTGTTCAGTTAGGACTATCATATCTGAGCTGCAAAATTCTGGACAACCGGTAGATCACAGCAAAGAAATATGGAAACTAACTCGGTTGCCATCTGGTATTTATCTGTATTTTTGAAGGCCAGATGTGGTAACCTAGTTCAGTAAATTGTGAAAATGCAGAAAATCTGGTTAATTCAATAAATTATGGGTAAGCATGTTATGCAAACACAGCTATAATTAATTTGGCTTTTGGAGTAATATGTTACGCAAAACCTGCCGTCATGGGTTATAAACCAGGTTTTGTGGTTTAGACAGTATGCTATGACTTATTCAATACACTATACAGTAGTTAGAGGAACTGTGACTTAGCATGATATGTGAACACAACTAGTATCAGGCTGGGTTCAGGAGGAGATTCATAAATCCAGAGAATCAAATATATAGGAATTCAAGGCTAGAAACATAATTTTAATTGAGATCAGCCATTGCCTGTTGTATTGGGTGGCATGGAAACATAGCACTGAGTAACAAATGGAAGCCCATACCCAAAATCTTCAGCTTTGTCACAGATATGGGGATTCTAGGTACTTGGAAAATAGAAGGTTCTGAGACAGTGCCAATGGAAATAACAGGAGGGCAGGAGCAGAGCCCAGGAAATCTATGGGAAGTCCCTTCTAGAAGCTGACTGAAGTATGTGAAAGTTTTATAACATACTAGGACATCCCCAGAACATTCAGGAGGTAAAATTCCATGACATCCACAAAAGGCCAGTGTAAAGTTCATAGGGAGGCAAAAAGAGAAAAATTACCAGAGAAGACATTATATTACAGTGGCCTGAGACCTGTATTCAGGAGGGAGCTTTATTCTCCAAATTGCTTTGGATCAACATGTATGTGTATATTAGCATACTGAAGGGACTGTTAGTTTAGTTTCATGTGATCAAACTCCCTAGAAAAATCTACGCTAGGAATTGTTGGAAGTAATAGAAAACAAGGCTGACAAAGAACACACTGGATAGATACCATCAAACAAGATTTTGGTTTAAACCTAGAAACATAAAGTTGTAAATTTATGAAACACTGGAAAGAATAGAGGCAGCTAATCTATAAAGTCAGAGATGGGGGGACAGAGGGAGGGGGGAGAGAGAGGGAGAGAGAGAGAGAGGTTCTTCAGTGCTGGTCCACTCTCAGCTGAAGGATTTTATATTCCAGCCTCCATAATCTTCACTCACCTCCAACTGAAAATAAAGTATCTAAGGGATTACAGATTAAGTAGACCTATTATTCCAAGAAGCCTTTCCTTGCAATCAATAACTTCTGCTTCTCTCAATCCTCTGGCTCTGAATCTTTAGGTCTCTTTAGGTATCTACATTCTTGGGATGTCAGTGAGTGTGGCTGCCATAATCTCTGATGTTGAGGACAGTAGCCTTGGCATCATCTTCTCTAATAAACCAAGTAGAATTACTTGGTCCTGCTTTATTCCTGGAGGACCCTTCTTAACAATATGAGTCATTATATGCAGGAATTTTGTATCTGGACTGCAAAGCTCTGCATGACCGCTAGATGGCAGCATTAGGATATATAGTACTGTAAAAATTCTAGAATTTCTGAAACTTCTGATACTTTGAGGTCCTAAAATGATGCATCTCTGTGACCTGCTTCCCAAACAACACTAAATATGTACATACATACATACCTGATGCGGTTGGTGGATGGGTTTTGAAGAAGATAGCTCAAATAATCCTTACCTTAAGGTTTTCAAAAATTATAGTCAGATAATCTGAGATCACATCTGCAATTTCTTTCAGTGTTCCTAAAATGTAATTTGTCTGGGTCCAGAAACTTGTATTCATTTAAGGAAGTAAGGTGAGGTCTTACAGTAAGTTTATCAATTATGAACTGTTATTTCACTTCTTTCCTCAGTTATATTAGGAAAGACTTTTTTTCTTTGTCTTAAAACACAGAGAGAAGCAGAAGTAAAGATATGAAAAGGTAGCTCTGCCTTTTCTCTATTCCCCATTATTATTTATTTCCCCACCTTATCTGTGCAGCAGATCCTCTGCCTTGCTGAGTCTTCTTTTATTTCTGACATACTCCTACATCTACCAGTTACTACATTTTGCATTGCTCAGAGCAGCATCTTATTCTGAGCTTTAGCCTTCTGTGTTAATTCTTAATTATTAGCCCTTACTTCTATTTCTACTGCATCTTCTTTTTGCCTCTCAGATTGTAAGTGCTATTCATCTATATAGCATTTTAATTTTTTTACATGAGGATTATTTGTATGTATGTTTTGAATGTCTTGTTTTTCATGATTTCTATAGGCTTATTTATCCCACAGATTTCAAGCTCTGGTACAGTGGTACCTCGGTTCACGAACTTAATTCGTTCCACGATTCTGGTCGTGAGCTGAATTGGTCGCGAACCGAATCAAATTTCCCCATAAGGTTCAATGTAAATAAGGTGGGTTGTGTTTGTCACACGATGCGGAGTTCGCGAACGGAAGCAAAATTTTGCGAACGCTGCTATTCGCAAACCGAATTGTTCGTGAACAGAAGCATTCGTGAACCGAGGTATTACTGTATGTGCCTACCTTTTCTATGAATCATGTAAATCTATCCTCTTGAAGTCCAAGGTATGGGACTGACATCTCACAGCTGTTCCTTTCCTAGTTAACTTGAACTTACATTTCTTCATGGGCATATAGTTCCATTACATATCAGCCTGTGCCTTAGTCTTCCTTTACCTTCTGGTTTCCTGTAAACTCCTGATAAGCTCAGCAAGGTTCTTGCCAAACAGGTATGTCTCTGTTCTTGTGAGGTGCAGAGAATCCCTGGCATAAGTCCATTATGCTAGTGAGGGTACAAGCTCTTAGAACCTTCCTTCCTACAAGGTTTAGGAATCCACGAATTTCTTGAGGGGCCTATCTTCTTTGCCACTTGTTCTTTTCCAGGATCTTGCTCTCCCTTCTTGTCCTTTGACCATCAAGTGGGCAGGAATGATGAAAACATTATTTCCACCTCCAGTTCCTTCCTCTTCACAGCCCTGGTTTTATAGCTGATGGGGTATCTAATATTTTATCTAACACGATTTCACAATATCTGGTGATGGTGATGGAGGTAAGTTGCCATACTGAATATAGGTTCTATGTCTGTCTTCTTGCATTTTTATCCCCCATTCTCCCAAATTAAAGATAGAATTTATAATATAATGCTATATAATATAATATAATATAATATAATATAATATAATATAATATAATATAATAATATAATATAATTCAAATACTTCTGAAATTGTAGTTTAGGTGAGCATTTTAAAAGTAAATATTCTCCTCATGAAATTGTTTTCCACATCCACATGAAGTCAGTTTTATACCTTCTGGGGGTGATTCTCATCCTAAACCATAGGTAATCTGAGTAGTTCTGCATAATCAAATACATATTTCTTCAGAAATGAGTTGAAAGAACATATTCCCAAGAACATGTGCATCAGATTGCAAAACTAGATTTTAATACATTTATGTAACATGCTTCACAACTTTTGGTGAATTTAAGAAAAGTCTAACAATTTATGCATTGTGAACGTTTGTATGCTTATTGAAAAAGAAGTCTTATTGAAAAAGAAGCACTGAAAGCTTATTGAAAGCATTGAAAGCTTATTGAAAAAGAAGCTTTGGGATTTTAGGATTGTGGCTCAATAGCAGAAAAAATCACAAAGGTACTAGACAAAAATGTGTTATATCTTTGAAGGTGGTTCAGATGAAGATTTTCTATTGTTTGGCATTATGCTTCTATATGAACTTTTGGTTATCATTTAAAATTGTAGCACTTCAGTTGTATCTTGGCTTCTATGCAACATTTAATGTAGCATTAATGACTGATAAGTCTTTATAAATTATTTTCGCTTTTAATTTTTTTAAAAAATGTTGTATACATATGCAGAAGTGAACTTCCCAAATTATGGGTATTTTAGATTTTGATTCTAGATTGTCCAGCATCTTTAACTGTTTAAGATGATGAAATGTACAACCAGTTTCTTTAATATCAGTAGGGATCAAAATTACTTATGACATCATCTGTGCAGTTTAGCTTTGCACAGGTTTAGAAACAGCTTTAATTTCCATACTCCAGAATCTATGGAGAGGAGGTTAATGGATTGAAAGATTTGATCATGTAGAACATTGACAACTGATGCAGAAAACACAGATTAAAAAGTGGGGGAAAGAACATTGTGTTAGCTCTATGTCACGTTTCTGCATGGCAAATAGTCAGGCCTTACAAATTAAATTTAATTTAGCCTCTGCTAGGTTAAAAAAGAAATAAACAAGTTTTTCTTCTACTTAATGAGTTTTTGATCTGATTTTGCTCTAAATTAGGAGCAGCAATGGCTGGAGATCAAAGCTAGTCTATTTTATAGTAAACGAAACAGAATTTTTTCTCTAAGTCTGTTGTTCTTTCAGTTGCTCTCCTAGCTACGCTGCTTGTCTTGACTGGGATAATATTTTTAGTGATTTGACCATGTGGGCAGGGGTTGAGTTTCCAATAAGATACACCCCTCTCCTGACATGGTGATAATTATATAAGAAAAGTTTACGTGAGAAGATTTTGTTTGTTAGAGTTACTCATTTATTTTCCTAATTATGATGCTGGGAGAATACATAAAGGGAATGAGAATACCATGTGGTAAATCAGAGATCTGCTTTGTGCCTTACCACCATGTATATAGAAAAGGTCTAATAAAATATTCCAGACTTAGCCGATACTACAAAAACCTTTAGATTGTGAATTCATTGAGTAGAAAAAAGATTCATAAGAACTAAGGGTTCTCTGTATCAGGCCATAAGCCCCCCCAGCATCTTGTGTCATTCAGTGGCTCATCAGATGCATCTGGGAAGCTTATTAGAAAGACACAAGGGAAATATCTCTTCCCTATTTCTCACTAAAGTTTATTATTTTTGATTGTACAACTCTTAATATAGCAATTATTGTGTATGTATCTTCCATGAATTTATCTAGTCACATATAGTACTAGTGTTGCTCTGGAATTGTTGCCATACTTGGATTGATCTCGTGCTGTACTCTGTTTATCAGCTGAGATAATTATTTCCAGCTCAGCTGTAATGCATCTCAAATTGCAGTTGGAACAACTTCCCTGTTGAGGCAGAGCTCTGAAGAGCTTGTGAGCGGGCTGGTTTCTTATTGGCGGGAACTGTCATGTCACTACGCCTCCTGACTCTGAGCCAATTTGTCCTTATTGCCTTAGAGGTTTGGTTGTTATAGTGTCTGCCTAAGGCACCGATATATCAGAAGAGTTTAAATGCATCAGGACAGTTTCTTGCCTGTGTTGTTGTTACCACCCCCCACCCCCACAGCCACTTGGAGAAATGCATGAAGCATGGATTTTCTTTTAAAAGTGGGGGGGGGGGAGAGGACAGTATGCTTGGCTGCATCTTTTTGCATTTTTTAAACTGACAGCTAGAAGGAGCACCAATTGGCTCACAACTGGCTTATGATTTTTTCAGTAGTTCAAGATCAGTAGCAGTGAAGATGATTGCTTGTAAAGAATTTAGAAGTGAAAATTGTGGATCGATTGATGGTCATCACCACACCTGATGAAAATGAAGTCCATAGTTTAACAATGCATTTTAAGTACTGTACTTCCTTACAACTATCTATCTATCTATCTATCTATCTATCTATCTATCTATCTATCTATGTGTGTGTGATATATATATTTCATATATTAATTAATATATTAATAGTATATCCCCTTCCATTTAGCTTCAGATGATAATCTAGGGTTCCAATATCATGATATAGGAAGAAAAGCTTCTTATCAATGTTTTCCATGGCATATATAATTTTATATTCCTCTGTGTGGTTTCTCATACCTTTCTGATGGCCTTGTTGTAGTGTCATATTTCTATCCTTGAGTTGGCAAAAAACAATACTGGCATGAAAGCTGCTGCCTCCATTGCTCATCTCTACCTTGCCTGACTCAGTGTGGAATGGCGCAGTCCTGATTCTACACATGCCACAGGTGACAGACAAAACCATTCCTTTAATTCTCTGGTTCTGCTGGTCAGCGCATCACCAGATGGTGGGAAAAATATCCACTCATCTTGGCACTGCAACACTCTGCCCATCATCTCTAAGGTCCTTCTGCTTGCCATACTACACCCCGTTCTATCATAACCTGAGTTGAATCAAGTTTAAAAAATCAAATCAGAATCTTGAAGGGAGGTAAGTCATAAGAAGCAATTCCCCTTTTATTTTATTTGTATAAACAAATGCTGGCTGGGGGACGAAGGAGCAGTGAAAATAGCCAATAAGCTACTCTGCTATTGGTCTCCTAACTTGGCCTCTGATAGAATGGCTGGCATAGAGTAACACACCTTGTAGCTATTATTGGATGCTGTCAGCTTAAGGGGGAAACCACCAGTACAACTAAGATGAGTAAGGCTGTCTTACTCATAGGCTGGGTTGTTGAAACACAGCAGAAAACGAGATACTGCCAGGGCATGTTTGTTCTGTGGTTATGCATAAGTGGGAAAGTCCTTCACATTAGACTACAGAAACTATGCAACTATCTAAATATTAGAGTACATTTTTACTTATGTCGGAAATGCAACTGATTCAAATCATACTGATTAAGAGTTCTGGGAGTCATTGATACCACACATCTGACAGGTACCAAAATGGAGACTAAAGGGATATATAGATTTAATAAGACAAATGCAGTGTCTAGAAAGTTGAGAGTCATACTCTGTATAGAAATGAATATAAATAGGGGAGTTGTTTTATCCAGTTTTATCCAACTCACAAGTTGAGTTGTGAAGTTGTATAGGCTTGCTTAAGGGCTTTTGGATTCCAGTATTATAAGTAAAAATAAAGTGTAACATTATGTAGGTTTATATAAAAACTACTTCAGCTAAGCCCATATAAATTTTGTTTCCTCAGCTAATCCCATATATTTTGTTTCTTCAGATGCCTGATAATATTATTGTATTGCAAACCGGTAGGTCAACTTCCCACAACCTGACACATACCAGATTGGGGGACTGCAGTTCAGCTTTGGGTATTACAGTTCTAGCATATCTACATAGGTCAGGTTGGGAAAGGAAGCAGGAAATGATTTTTCCAACCTCAACATATATGTTCAAGCTTTCTCTTTAGCATGTGTAATTTCTATAACATTTGCACATGAGAGCAATTTTAAATCTTCCCATGTAAAACTGTACTGAATAAAACTGTTATAAACTAATCTTTGATCATGGGAATTTGTAAGCCTCAAAATAAATTATGAGATAAAACTGCTGATCGTCATTTCCGCCAACCGACTTCCTAATATTTATGGCCTCTCATGCATGAGTTTATCAGTGTGAAGTCCCCATTCACCATCTTACTGTCTGGATTTGCTCACTATATTCAACAGGTGAAGGAAGAAAGAATGTGTGTCTCATAAGGTGACATATTCAGAGTAAATGTGTGATGCATGAGTCACAGATAAGTCAGCCTCACTGGATACAGGTGTGGTGATTTGATGTCCTACTTTTTCATTTCGGTAGGTTGCATCTGTCATCTCAGTGCATAAACATAATCATTTCTAACTTCCCAACTACCTTGTGTAATGACTGCAGAGAAATAATAACAGTCTGACTGGGGTTATTAGATTCAGACTGCTACATCTGAACAGTTCTGGCAAGTGTGTATTTATGTATGATTCACTGATACCTGACCAGACTTGCTATAGCAAAATTACTAGACAAATGGGTGTATTTTCAATCTCAGATGGTTACTATATCATCTTGCTACCTTTTTTTTTTTCATGGTTTGCAATCACCCACTTGTCTAACAACTAAACTGCAACATTCATAAAATGCATATTGTACAAATATAAATTATCCAAATAATTTATTACTAGAGAAGCTTATATGAGAAAAGGTAAATGTAGCATTTAACAGTAAGTTTTACCATAAGAGTTCTTTATTTTCTAGGACACTATCAACAAACTAGCTGAAATTACCAGGTGATTGTTGTGTTCAGAAACTAAGAATATATTCACACAGCCTCCTCTCCCATCATGAGAACACCCAAGTAATTGTTCCTGGATGACATGTCCACATGCCACTGTCTGTACCTCAAGGTTTGCACATAGTTGAATTATGGCTTTAGGAGGTTCAGTCCTTAACTGATGCCTTTCATTTTATTACACTATATGCTGGATCAAGACTGATTCAATACTTAGATACTGAACATAAATCTGATCCACAACACAACATATAGTTACAGTATCATCAAATCTTCATCTTGTTTGGGTTGAAATTTAACATTCTATAAGCAAAGCCTTTTATTTATTTATTAATCAAACTTGTATGCCGCCCATCTCACTATACAAGTGATTCTAGGCGGCTCATACGTAAAAAGCATAAAAACAGTTAAAAACACACAATTAAAAAGACTACAATTGGAATTAAAAAGTGGAGAGAGCATCCTCAGAGCACTAACCACCCCTGGTGTCAGGAGTTCCCATTAGATCCCCAAGCTAGTTCGGCAGAGCCAGGTCTTAAGGCTCTTCCGGAAAGCCAAAAGAGTGGGGGCCAATCTCACCTCGGGGGGCAAAATATTCCACAGGGCAGGGATCAATGGTTTTAAATGTTTTTTTTTTAATGGTTACATTTTACTAGTTTCCCACAACCAAAGAATTTCAGCAACTCTTATGTTTCAAGAACAAGTCATAGATATAGAAACAGTATTCAGAACCTCTGGTGTATCTTTCCCCTTCCTGCCCTACCTACCTGACTGCTTGTCCTCTTTTGAGAGGACTGCCTTTTTTCCATCTGTTTTTTGCCCTTTGCAATTGTCAACTTTACTATGTCATTTTTTTACTGACAGTTTGAGAACTGACACATCACAATATGATGCCAACAGCATTTATTGGCATCCTCATCCCAATAAACCACTCTAAAATATTCACTGCTGCCCTCACTTGAGACAGGCAGATACCTTGTAGAGGTGGTTTTCTTAATATTCTAGTACTGTAAGTATTGTACATATGTGGACAAATAAGTTATCTTAAGCCATGAGGGATTTGAAGTCCTGAAGAAATATTTTGAATTTGGCTAACATTTTCAAATATAACCTGATGAATTGTTTATTTAATCCTTCTTTTTAGAAATAATATAAGATTAGTTTGGGAAAAGAAACGAGAGAGTAATCATATATATTTTTTCATTAAAATGTTCATTACCATAAAAACTAGAGGCTTATAATTAGGCAAGAAGCAACACCACAAGTTGTGTATAGGGTCAAACCCCTCTGACGGGGAGCTATAGAATCAGTGAAATCATTAGACTTAGGTACAATATATTTCTAGGGACATTGTAAGTCACAAGTCAAAAGATGCCCATAGAGTAGTAGGCCAAAACTGAATATGCCTGTTCAGTCTGATCACCTGTTCGTCTAAAAAAGACTTATTGCAGGGTCCCCTCCTTGCAAAATTCAAGGGGCATGAACCTAGTGACAGGTCTTCTCAATGGTGGCCCTCATTTATAAAGCTCTCTCCCACTGGAGGTATGGATGGCATGTGCCCTACACAGGTATTCCGTAAACAAGTCAAAGCAGCACTGTTCCAAAGAGTGTTTTGCCTTTAGATTAATGGAATAGTGCCTTTGATACATTGTTTTCTAAACGTTGATATTTATTATCCATATGATAATTTCTTTGAAGTTTGCTGTATTCTGCATAAAATCTATTTAGGTTGCTATAGGCTATAAATATTGCAAAGTATTAAATAATAATAGAGTAGAAACTACTTAGATGTCTTTTCTGCAATTCAGTTATTCCTTTCAATTTTTATAACTTTTCTCCTGTGTAATAAGAATATCCCTCATCCTGAAAGAAATAATATTTTCACTTTCTCTTTTATATGCTTGCTTGAGAAATGAAATAGAAATATGAAAGCTGGAAAATGATTAGTAAGCCTTGAAGATTACAAGTTCTTGATATGCAGCTTAATATCCTTTCAGTTATTCAAGGCAATACACAGCTGTTAGTATAATATGCACATTTTGTACATATACCCCAATAATTTTTGTTGTTTTTATAGCAGACTGCACTGTACTCAAATAGCCCAATGCTGCTGTATGTTGTGTGGGTATATTTTGTTATTCCTATTGCAAGATGCCAATAGGGATAGTACTCATAATAGCACATTCGGACAGCACTTGTAAGCTTGTTTCTTTATTGTTTAGTTTGAGTAGGTAAGCTCATATCCTCATAGTTATTAAGAAGAAGGAAAATGTTAAGGGAAAGGGAAATAGATCTGAATGAAGGTTGCCTGATGTGGAACAGAATTTATGAATATATGCAGAGAAGTGAAGGTATAAGTTTAATTATGTATGAAAAGACTAACATATAATTCTGAGCTGGTTGTGGTGAAGGGAAAACACCAGCCTCTGTGAGAGAAGGCCAACCAAGTATGAATGTCTGCAGGCTCAGTGTCTGCTAAGCATAAAGGCTGCTTTGAAGAGAGGGCAGGTATGGGGGCTGGAGAAGAAGGTTCAAGAAGATGGTAGATGAGGACAACAAAGAGAAGCCTGTGGAGAAAGCACCTGCTGGATTACCTTTATCAGGCCTGTATGAACAAATTCGCCACCCTTCTTCACTACCTGTTGTGGGCCCAACTCATTATCCAGACAGAAAAGATTGCTGGTCACTTTGAGGGAAGGAAGGAGGGAAAAGAGTATTTAAGGAGTTGCTTGTATACTCACAGCTGAGGCTGGAAGGCTTATTGTGACTGTTGGTGTGACAGCAGAAGAACTAGCCTCAAACTGCTGCTGCTAGTTCAGTTTACTTCCTTGTAGACATTTTATTTTGAATGTTACTTTGAGTTCTTGGTTTGGACTGCTCAGGCTCCAAAGAGTCTGTTTTTGTTTTCAACCCTTGTCCCTGAATGCTCAAGGAACAGAAGGAATAAACTTAAGCAGGTTCTCTAGACCTTTGGTGAGTCCAAAGTTTTCGCTTTCTGTTATTCACTAGTCACTTCCACCTCTTTCTGTCTACAAGGGTCTCTATCACACTGGTGTTATATAGGTTGTTGTGGATGTTATGAAAATAAATTCATGATGGTTGCATGTTATTACCCAGTGAATGGTGGTATTGAACCAGGATGAGTTTTGGGAAAAATTGTGCAACATTCTGAATTAAGGTATTCTGGGGAAAATATTGTTCTGTCAGGTGACAGGAATGGGTGAAAGGGAACATCATGAGAGAACAGAGAAAGTAATTTGTTCTTTCGGTGACTCAAGATTCAGTAAAATAGTGACTGTTTAGTGAGAAAAAGGACTGTTCTGAATATGTGGGAGGTGGTAAACCTGCCTTCATGGAGGTATTAAAATAGAAAGTATGTTAAAGTAGAAGGAATGGTGCTGCTATAAGGTAGATTTAACTATATTTGCTTCTCTTGTTATTACTTCATGTCTTGATTTCTTTGGTTTATTGTTTCTTATGCCTTTTCTGCACTTTGCATTATTTATTTATTCCATTTATATAGCATCACAATCTGATACGATTCCCAGTTGTTAACAAAATATATATAACATGTAAAACAATCAGGCTGCTTCTTCCAGAAGGGAGTAGCATGATAAGTGTGAGTCCTTGGTGCTCAGGGGCACTGATGATGTTACCTAGTCGGGTAATGAAATGTCTGCACGCTAACAACCAAGCTCAGAGAGCACCAAGGACTCCACAGATCAACCCCGAGCTACATATATTATCTTCTGTTGGAAGCATGATAAGTATGCACACACACATGAACAGCTTACAGTATGCTGGTGGGAAACTTCAATGGTGCATCTAATACGCCAGCTCAGCACTGAGTATAGTGAGAAGTTGTGGGTGGGATTTGAGGTCAACATAGAGAAAGAGCATACTTATGCCATATCTTATTTTCCACCTGACTAGTTTCCTGCCTCCACTGACAGTAGAAATTTAATAAAACCTAGGATCTGGGGGGGGGGGGGGATTCTCTAACTTGAATTGGGAGGGGAAAAATATTCCTTTTTTGAAAACTGTTTTGCTCATATTAAAACTAGGTTTTCTTTTTAAGATTCTGAAATGCTTGGGAACACAATGTTAATTTAAACATATACACATTGATTATGTGTCAAGTCATCGATTCTTAATGACCACATACTGTAGATAGATTTTCTCCATAAATATACACATATGCCCCACATTTTTTTACTGCCTCATATAGCCATGCACTTTTTCTATTATTTTAATCTCAATTGAAGAAATGTTTCTCTCTCTCCCCCCCAAAACCCCATGAGAATGTATCTTGAAACCCAAACTACTGAAATAGTTCTGGAGATTATATTCTAACTGATTAGTTTTATTATCTTGAATGAAAAGTATCAGTCTGTCTAATTCTTTATTTCTGAGCCTTATCATGTGGGGCCCAAAATAATTTCCTTCTTGACCCTACTTAAAAAAAGACCCCAATTCTCTAGCATCATGACTTTTGAAAGACAACATGCTAGGGAAGGCTAGCATGAGATATATTGTAACAGCATCCAATCACAGCATTTGGGCACCAGTGTATGAGTCTCATTGAAAGATACGATAAATTAGAGAAGATACCTCTGCACATAGAAACTTATTCAGATATTAAAACATTTGTATTACATATATTTCTGTTACTGAGTGCAAATAATGGAAGCACCAGAAGCTGCTATTAATTTGTTATACACAAATATGTTCTGTGAAATATTAATGTATTCAGCCCTGTATGTAGCTAGACACATTTTATCCCACTGAATTCCAGAGTCTGGAATGTATATACAGTAACTGAATGCAAGATGGCATTGCTAGTCCTGTTATAAAATGTGTGTATGTTGGTATTTCCTCAGATCCATCAATAGATATTTTTGTTCTTACATTAAAACTACACTTTGTCCTCTACAAAACAGAAATAATTATTTCACTAATCAACAAATGCTTGTAGATAAAGAATTACAGATGAATCTTTGCAGTTTTAAGTACTAAAGCACTGGAATTAATTTTCAGAAATTCTTGCTGAAATTATAGCTATGTAGGAAGCTTCATTTTATGCTATGGGGAAGCTGATTTTTCCACCTACTCTACTACATAATGGCTTTCCTTTGTTTTAACTGGCGTTAAGTTTATTGACTCAGTGCTCTGAGACTGAAGTGATTGGCTAAGTCATAAATCTTTAATTCTGCAGAGTATGGATGTAATATAATTATACCAAATGCATTTCAGAATAATTGACAGTCCATATAGGAGATGGCAGAAAGCTAAGAAAGTGATAATTGATTTTAACATTTTAGTCTATGGAGTCAATTTTTTGCATAGTTGAGTCAAAATATAATTATTCCAGACAGCCCAGCTGCTATTTAGTTTACTCAGTAGCCCTATTCCAAGTCTTCTGGAGCTCTATATCAACAAAAACAGATAGCTATGCCTATAATTTAATTATAATATGGGCCATGGACTTTGCATCTCTGAAAATTGTAGCTCGTTATGGAAGATAGCCCCGGTTCATTTAAAAGCTAAATATATATAGCCTTAAGTAGACTATCTAATGTTTCCTACTTACTGGTTTAGTGAATATTTACACCATGAAATCAGCTGTGATTGGAGATGTGACACTCATTAAATACAGTGAACACAATCATTATATCTATGAAATGAGATTTAGAGAGATGCCTAAAGTGCACCCCTGGGCTTTGGCTATTGGAAACTGTAAGTACTGTGAGGCATACAGAAGGATCTTCTCTGATTATTTCTTTTTAAATGGATTATTACACTAGAATATTTAGTGCATCATTACCATCCTATTAACCCACTTAGACGGCATAGTGACAGAACTGTGATTCTGTAATTTTCAAAGAGGATTTCCATATTTTGAAGCATGCTAGGGGGAGAAGGAAGCAGACAGATGTTCCATGCACATTTACAAAGGTCAAGGTTTTGTCAAATGGATGAATCTGAATAACAGAATATGAAAACGAATGGCTGACTAGAACATGGCTGGCAAACTGAATTAAGCAAATACACTGTGATTAAAGAATAAGTAACAGCTGCCTGCTCTGTACTAGCCTCCATATGTGTATGATATTGTCTTGATGTACAAATGTAGAATTCTGTGTATTTATATGCAAGGATACATTTAATGGTCTGGGCATAAGGATGTATTAGCAGGGACAAGTATAATTCATCATACATACCCCTACTGGGGGCTGAGCTGATGTTTATAAGATGCTGTGCCACAAATTTTCCTTGTCCATTTTGTCAAACATATGTATAGTTTGAAAGATTTTAATATCCTATTTATTATATAAACACACACATACAATGACTAACTGACAAACAACAGAGAGACGGTCTCTAGTATAGCATAAATATTACATTTTTAAAACAAAATGTAGCCCATGACTACTCTCACATTAATTACTATAATAAAGTTATGCTTTTAATATTGCCTACAATTTCCTGGAATACATATAGGTAGTCCTCACTTAGCAGCCACAATCGGGGCCAGCAATTCAGTCGTTAAGCACTGCGGTTGCTAAACAGAAAATCACGTGACTCCAATGGGCTTACGACCTTACTTCCCCTTTGGTCATTAAGCAAAGCATCATGGTCGCTAAGTGAAACATCATGTGACCACGACTTACAATTTTACTTCTGCCTTCTGTATTAACTCTGCTTGTCCCAAGCTGGTTGCGAAGCACGCAAATGGCAATCCCTTAACCACGGGATGTGGCAACAGTTGTAAATGCACGTTGGTTGCAAAGCACCCAAATGGTGATTGATTGACTGCAGGACACTGTGATGGCCATAAATACAAGGATTGCTCGCAAAGCTTTTTTTTTTTTTTTACACCATCATAACTTTGAATGGTCACTAAATGAGGCAGTTGGTAAGTGAGGACTACCAGTACCTAATTTATCCAAAGTGTTATTTGATGCTTTAAAATACATTTGTATATTTGTAGCCAGTTTCTGGAATATTTGTGCATTTCTTCTCGTTTTATTTTTTTTTATTTATTAGGTTTATATCCCACCTTTCATTAGGAAGCTTAAGGTGCTGTGCACAATGCTCACTCCTATTTTTCTCCAGAGCAACAACCCTGTGAAATAGGTTGTGCTGAGAGGTAGTGACTGATCTCAAGTCACCTTGGGTACTTCTGGGGCTGAGAGTGGATTAGGACTTTGGGTTCAGGTTGAGTGGAGTCCCCAATGGGTGAGTTGTAGATGTTTTCAATTCTGTTTACCATTTTATTGCTTTTTAACATTTTAATGTATGATGTTAGTTTGTACCAATTATTTCTGTTTTTTTGTCTTTTGTACACTACCCCAAGTCACATAATTTTGAGTTGATTGGCCATATAAATTCATAAACAAACAAACAAACCTTAGTCTCACAACTAATCTAGCACAATGATGGTGAACCTTTTGGGTTCGGTGGGTCAAAAATTCAGAAAATGCCTAACTTGACTGTGCTGGCGTGTCATACCCCCCGCCAAACAAAATAGAAACAATTCTTTACATATTCATTTATTTAAAAAAATACAGTCCAATCGTGTGTGGTACTATGCATTATATAAAAAAAGTCAGATAATTACAAAAATGAAATATGAGTAAAACAAACTCAGTTTCTTTGGTAATTCAAACAGGGAGGATAGTTGTGGTCAGGTGTTGGTGAATGCTGGTGTATCACCCAAAATGTCATGGCGTGTCACCTTTGACATGCGTGTCATAGGTTCACCATCACTGATCTAGCAGCTTAACCACTGAATTGTATTGGCTCTCTTGTTTTCTCTTACTTCTCATTCTTATTTAAAAAGTAATCTATGAAGCCATCACATAATTAAACCTTAGCATATGTAATGGAAATAACTGCATATTGAGTACCTGTTTACTCCTTCTTCCACATCCCTAACCTTCCTCCATTTTTTTCCCTGATGTTTTCAGTTGTACTGCATCTTGAGGTAGGGAGGTGACTTACTGCACTTGGTCAATTGATGTAATAAAAATGTATAACCCAGAGTTCAAAACTGTCACTAGCTAATATGATAATTTGGTTCTTTATTCTCCTGTCCATACATGCATAAGAAAAGAACCTGTAAACTATAGTCTGGCAAGAGAGTAAAAGAAGCTAAACTTTACTTTCCATACATGCTTAAGAAAGTATGACTCAAATTTATAGATATATAGCTACTTGCAATTAACCTTTGGAAATATTTAGGCATTAGAAGAGATGGTGTCACATTTGTAACGAATACCTGAGCCCAGGTTTTCACAAAATACCTCAAATAATTTCAACTACTTGAACTAGTGCCTGTAGTTGCATTAAAAAGAACCAGTGTGTACTCAGCTGCATCCAGGAGAAGCAGCATGTGCCTGAACAGATGGAATGCTTCATTTTGGATGATTATGAAAAGCTGATAGAAATATGGAGTGCTCATCAATAGCATTCTTGTGAAAGACAGCATGTCCTTGCATAGCTCTGTCTCTCTTTTGTTGACACTGAGGGGTGCTACGACTTACTGCTGTTTACATGCTAAACCAAATAGCACTGGAGTAGAAGTTACCTGGCTTGGATGGACGCAATTCATAGTTTACTAGGAAATGAAAAAGAAGGAACAGTGTCTCCTTTGTGATTTCCTGTATTTTTTTTTCTTCCTAGCACTTTTCCCTCATGTGCAGGGTCTGCTTTTTTTTTTTGTATAATGGCTATTATCTGCCATTCAGAGTTGAACAGATAATGTTTGAGAGAGAGAGAGAGAGAGAGAAGGAAATACATATATATGAAGAAAGAGACAGAGAAAATATCTGGGATACAGTATTTCATAATTAGAAGCCTAACATCTTTTGATAATTACAAAAGAAAGAAGTAATGCATCAGGAAGAATGGCAGGTAAACCCTGACTAAGACACAAAATGGTATGTGGGGTTGTTCTGTTCTGATTGTCAGCCCTGTAAAGTTAAAACTTTGTGGTATGGAAGAAAGGCTGAAGCCTCAGTAGCTTATTTAAAAAAAACACATCAAAATGCAAGTGGTACTATTTGAATATATACATTACTAACGTATACCCGAATAAAGCCATTGTATTCTTCTTATGTTATCCTTATGCACACTGATACAAAGTTTTGAGTAAAACTTGACTCCTAGTGATTTCATGGACATGTCTGTGCCATCTTTTGGGCAGCGATATGGAAATAGCATGCCATTGCCATCTTCTGGGAATGTTTTTATGTCCCAGCCTAGTCTACATGCCTCTATGTCCTTTTAGTCTCTTGTCAAATATGAAACAGGTTTGAATCTGCTTAGCTTCTGGGGCAAGACAAGGTTGGTCAAAACCCTAATCATCTGCTGAATATGCTTTATCAAAAAAGTGACTTCATTTCATATTTTAAATTTTCATATACAGCAGAGGAGAAGCATCAGGAACTGTGACTCTTGTATGTTTGATCATGCTTTTGAAGGGCACTGTGGCATAATCTTGTCGGTGTGGTCACCCACAATCCACATAGCAGACCATACAGATTTCTGTGCTGATTGGTGAACTACAGTACTAGAATTAGCGTAGGAAGATATAAACAGTGGTTTTCTACAATGGCTCTAGCCCTAATTTCAATGCTAATAAGTGCAATTTTTAAAATAATACCTCTCATGTTTATGTTATTGTATTTATATTCTAAAAACATGTCCGTGCGTCCTTTAAGAAAAATCCTTACTATTTCAAGGGTTTTTTATTTCATTGCCTAAAACTTCTGTATCATTTTGTGACTGTAATTGGAAAGGTTTTCTTACAGCTGAGTTCTCAAATAGTTGTCAGATATCATTAAGTGAACTATTCATCTAAAGCCTGCAGACCCAATATTTTTATAATTTGTTACCAAATATATGTTTACAGTCTTATACAGAGTTTGCATTTATCAGTCAACAATCTGAAGTCTCAAAGTTTAATTTAGTGGAACAGGTATTCTCTTTTAGTTGATTAGCGATTCCCTCTCTAATCCTGGTAGGCAGGATTTCTCAGCAACCCAAGCAGAAATGTTCCCTAGACAGTTCATACTCCTTCCTCAAGGATTTATCTATTTATCTATCTGTGTATCTATTTAACTTGTATGCTGCCTACTCACCAGAGTCTAGGTGGCTAGAGATGGTGGAAGAAGACAAATCCAGGGCGGGGGGTGGGGAGACAAGAAATAATCTCCCATCTTTGATATAGCACCATATATGCAATAGCACCAGTAAAGATTGATATATAAGCTTCGAAAGGCAACTTAGGGTTCTCCTTTGCACCATTAGAAAATGTATCTTATTTAGATGTACTAGGTTTCATCACATAGCTATTTAAAACTATGCCTATTCCTAAGACCTGCATTGAGAAATAAAGGTTAAAACTTGAGACTTTGAAAACTTTTTTCCTGTTTATTTAAGATGCTTTGAATAAGGAAAAAAGCCTTCAAAATCTCCAGCCAAAATGATGATATCGAGACATCAACACAATTTTTTTTTTCAGAATACAGAATGTACGAAGGAACATCTGCAGGGCCTGCATAGATTTTGAAGAAAGGGTGAGGACAAAGCAAAGGCAGTCTGACAGTGCCCGGCAAAAAGCCTTTCAAGTTCAAGAACACTAATACACAGAGCTTGGCAATTGTGAAAAAAACAAAGAAGATGTCTTCTGGTATATTTTCTACTGGGTGAATAAAATGGCAAAAAATAAAATAAAAGCAGTGTCTTAAACCTGGTTAGCTTGAGCTCCTGAATAGCCATTTTTCTTGAGCTCCCAAATAGCCATTTTTCTGTTAATTAATCAACTAAGGCATCCATTAACTGAATTATATGAAATAATCATTGGGCTAGAGAAAAGGCTACCGAATGAATTTTGAAAGCATCTGCTTTTCTTCAGCTTTAGGGATTTGAGACTTAGCAATTATGTAATTAATGTGTATTTTATCTATGAGATTTACTGCAAAAGACATGGCAACTATTATGTTTATTTATTAAAGGTCTAGAAAAATCTACAACAGTTTTTTAATACAGTTCACATAGCTTTTACCTGAAAGGAAGACTTGTTTTTTGTTTTTGAATTTTGTTTTCCATTATTACGTGTCACCCAGTGAACAGCCACCTGTTTTCACAAAGCCATCAAACTGTTGATGGCCTGGACTAGCCCCTGCAGTTTATTCTAGATCTATATAGTATTAGAAATAGTTCTTGGTTCACAGGGTGAATACAAATGATCAACTTGCCAAGTGGCAAAATGACTGGTTTTTGAAGACTTCTGTGAGAGTTGCTGTTCTTCCCTTAAAGTTCTGTCCTGTTATTCTAGAGTAAAGATCCGGTCCCATAGTTCATGAATGGGGAGCCTTCAGCCATAAGACCACATGCAGCTTTCAGTCTGATTTCATGCATCCTTCAGTTTATTTCAGAAGTCTGAAATTAGCTTAGTGAGCAGTCTTGATCTTAATCAGCTCAGCAAGGAGTCTTGTAGCCTGTTGTGTGGCAGGAGACACGGAGCACACAAAGAATGAGAAAGAGAAAAAAGAGGAAATGGATGTAACAATGAAAGAAAATGAGTGTCCCCATCCACTCCAGCCCCCTGCGTAGCTAGCTTCAGCTGACCCACTGTGCGTATACATCCCCCAACAATTGATCCCCAATAAAATTCAGTCCTGCAAAGGAAAAAAAATCTAAAATTGTAGGACATCTTTTCACTAGTGGTGTACAGTATCTTCTAGCCTCACAGAGCCATTATTGTGGGAATGTTAATTTAATCCTCATTGCTGTTCTCACAAATAGTCATAGGACCTGTCCCCACCTGCATTTAACCTGACAGAATCATGCCCTGATGACATCAGTTTTCCACCATTGTCCAATGGCATTGTCCTTAGCTCATCCCCAGCCCATGAAACCTTAAATCATCATCAACTGTTCTGGTATAAGGGCATTCATTCAGTCATTCAGTCATTCGTTCACTTATTTATTTATTAACCCATTTATCTAGCCACTTACTCAGCACCCAACTCTCCTTTATTCTGACAGCTTCCAATAAAAACCTCAAGAACAAAATAGAGACTGTCCATGGGGACAGCAAATGTTATGCCTGCATTGTTTGGGGCCAACTTAAGGATGGGTAAATTGCACTGTGTTGGGATATGTACAATATGTGGTTTCTCCTAATTCATGCCCCAAACGGAGCATCTGAAGGATTGGGAAACAATGAGATTTGCAGAAGTAAAAAGAAAAAAAAATCTTTCAGAAGAGAAGCGCTCTCGACTCCCCTTCCTCCTGGCGTCTTCGATAAGAAGAGGGAGATTTCCTGTTTTGTGCTCGGGACCGTTGCGCTCAAGTCTGCGACGACGAGCCCCTTTCCTGGTGGCAATTCCTCCGGAAAAGGCGACGGGGTGATGGTGGTGAGGAAAGCGAACAGCAACAATTTTGTCCAGCGGAGGTGGGGCGTAACAGGGAGCCTGGCTCTGATCGCGGCGGCGGCTCCGCTGTCTTTCGGCACCTCGCGTCGGGGCTGGCGCTCGTCCCTCGCGCGCACGCTTCCCCCGGCCCGCCGCTTTTCAGGAAGGGCGCAGAAGACCTACGAAAGCTCGAGGCGTTCCTGGCGGCCCGGCGCTCCGCCGGGGGGAGTCTCCCGCTGGTGCGCACCGCTCCAGCAGCTCTCTTTCCTGCCCGCCCAAGAGGCGGGGATAGGCAGGCGCCGAGTTGAGTTGGGCTACTTTGCGGCTCGGAGCGGAGGGTCTGGGTTGGAAGGGACGCTCTCTGTGCGGGGAAAGAGAGAGAGAGAAGGCGGCGGCGACCATGCCCGGCAGCGATACCGCCCTAGCTGTGGACAGGACTTACTCCGACCCGGAGCGGCACCGACGCTTCAAGACCCGGGTAATTGCGTTTCCCCTCCGCCGCCTGTCCTATCCCAGCTCCTGTTCCCTCACCTGCAAGGCTGCCGGGTGAACAACTCCCCGCATTCCTCCTGCTTCGTTTAATTCAGGACAACCTCGCCCGCCGGAGCTGCCTTAGTAATGATATCGAGTGGGTCCCTTCTGGGACCGACCCGACCCGCCTGCCTTCGGTTCTGTTCGGTGGCCTCGGGGTTGCCGCGGTAGCCGTCTGTCTCACGTGAAAAAGCGGCTCCGGTTCAGCGTGTAGGTGTGCTTCTGCGGTAGTTTCAGTTCGCCTTTCCGGGCAAGCAGCTGCACGGGATCCTGGGCCGTCTGCCTTTGCGCCTCTGTTGTCGCGTCGCTGGTCTGTGCATTTCGGACGTTACAGGCACTCACTTTGCCGGCCTGGTGTAAAAGGGCTTAAAGTAATCGACCTCTGGAGAGCTTACGTCCTGGCCTTAAGGCTTCGGTTTCAGCGCCCCGCACTACTGAAGTGGTAAAAGTGTCCTGAAAATTTAACTCCTGAGTTTCACTCTCTCCTGGACCCCTTAACTGCTGTGTGTGGCCAGGAATCAGCACCCTCCAGAGGGCTTTAATGCAGGGCAGAATGACTGGTGGTCCTTTAAAGCCTTCAGAAGTTGGCATCTACTTGAATTGTGGCGGGACAGAAGGGAGAATGTATGAAATGCATTTGAAGTAATCCTATTAATTGATTTGAATTGACTTCATTTTAATTTTATTTAAGAACCTTTTTTTTTTTTGTCTGGTGTCAAGCACTTCTTTTCAGTAGCCCCACTTTCCTGTGGGAGCATGTGTGCCACTCAAAGGCCAAGTGTGGCTTCCCACTGAAAACAGCTGCTCATCCCTGCCTTCAGCTGATAGCGTGTGACAGATTCACTAAAATATTCACTAAAATATCTGGTTGGTACTCTTGGAATGCAAGGCCAGCCGGGATGGATGTGATCTGTGTGACTGAAATGTGCTATCCTGATTCAGATTTGATCAGACCAGTGGCATCTGGGCGGGGAGTTAAACCTCCCCTAATACCACTTTTGTGAACTGATTTGTTTTTACAGACATGAGCCTCACTGGGATATTTTAGAATAAGAAAAGGGGATGAAGAAGAGCTTAAATCTTCCTTTCCTAATTGTCATAATAAATACTGGAAAATGTTAGCAGGGCTTATTGAAAGTAAAGATGAGGAATCCAGCAATGCCATTCCTGCTACCCAATCACTGACAGTGATTTTTTGCAGCCACTTGCTGCTTTTCAAAGGGAGAGCATTATGCGCAGTGATTTCTCCACAATTGGAATACTAACTTACCATGATACAGCTGGGAAATAAACATTCCTAAAACCAGTAATAAAAACAGCAAGCTCGTGCACTCCAAATGCGTTAGTCTGTGGGCATTTCCCTGCTGCTGAGTTGAAAGGCTATTGACCTGTCCTTGAATTAGCAGAAAATCAAATGGGCATGAAATTTGCTTTCCATGGTACCAATCCCCCTCCTGCTTTTGCTGCTTCTTTTTCATGTCCGAGCAGTCATCTGACTGCCCTCCAGCGTAATGGGTGACACAGAGTAACAGATTTGATACAGCCTGAGGCTATCCTTGGACAGTGATGGAATAAGGGGGGAAATATTACTTCCACAGCACAACAGCTCAGAACAACTTAAAGCTGTCTCACTCATGGGCTGGGAACAAGGTGAAAGAAACGTCATGGGATATGGCAGAAATGTAGTAAAACTATTGGAATATCCCACCCCCTGGCAGTATGAGTGATCTCAGCCCTGCTTATCATATGCATATTAGTTAAAACCATCTTGTTGGAGCAGGCGTGTTGGAGTGCCTTGGCTCTGTGTTGCTCCTGGAGCTTTGTTATAACACGTGTTTTACTTCTTGGTGCTTTGGGCTGGTAACAACACCATAAAACATACAATACAAAGAACCAAGAACAAGTAAAGCACGTGACATAACAAGCCTGTTAGAATTGGGATGAGATATAAATATTGGAAATAAATTAAAAAAACAAGATAGGTAATGTAAACATTACATAGTGGCTGTTGGAACCTATAATGGGCTGTGAGAATAATCTTGGGAGACAGGAGGAGGAGCCATAGCCTAGACAATGGTCTGATAAGAGACATCTGAGTCCAAAGGAGGATGGGGAGGAGAGAGTGTCTCAGAAGGGACCTCCCCACAGTTCTCTGGAAAGTAAAGTCAGGAAAGGGCGGAAGTGCTTTCAGACCTGCAAGATACTATTACTATAACCTTACAATATTGGTAGTAACCAAGTATCACGGTTTTGGTTTCCTGCTTGGCCTACCTTGAAGGGCTGACATAACCCAAATTTTTGTTCGGCTGCCAAGTGCCTTTATATTATGTCCCCTATGCTTGCAGATTTGCTTTAATGGGTCATGGGACATTTGATGCAGTTTGGGGCAGGCAGATACCCAAACTGAAAATCCTCTTGTGTGAATAGAAGGAGACTCTTGCTTATTGGTGGATATTGCACGGAGATTTAAAGAGAACATTTGTTGAGTACCTTTTCTTCAGTAACCACTGATTTATTGATTAATTGATTATGTGCCATCAACTTTTAGTGACCACACAGATTTTTTTAAGAACAATCTGCCCCCAACCTGGTCTCTTACATGTCTTCCAACAGGGCACTCATTGCTAATATAACTGAGTCCGTCCACCTTACTGCTGGTCATCCCCTTCTCTTTCCTTTCATCTTTCCCAGCACTAGAGCCTTCTTCAGAGACCCAAGTCTTCGCCTAATGTGCCCAAGTATAATTTGAGCCTGATCATTTGTGCCTCGAGTGAGAATTCTGAATTGATTTGTTCAATGATCCATTGGTTTGTTTTCTTGCCTGTCCACAGTATTCTCAAGAGTCTTCTCCAACACAAAAGTTTAAAAGTGTCAATACTCTTTCTGTCCTGGTTCTTTACAGTCCAACTTTCACTTCCATAAAATGTCACAGGGAAAACTACTGCCTTATGATTCTGATCTAGGTATAGACACATTATGGAATCTGAATATCTTTTCCAAGCTGTTTTTGTTACTCTACCAAAACAAAAAGAATAAAATAATACAGTATTATCTATTTTTTCTTGTATAGTTTAAGTGCATTTTTAGACAAAAGTGTTATTTTAAACAGTAATGTGGAACAGCCCGAAACTGATCTAAAATTATTAGGTTTTGGTGAAGAGCCTGCAATAAGATTATACTAGGCTAGCATTTGCTTCACAGCTAACTGCAGATGGAGCAAAGGCTTGATTAGGTAGCTGACTGACTGAAAGTAGTCTACTCAGTAAGTAAAACTATCTCTGTCTAGTAAAAAGCAAAGAAAATGTAACTTGACTATTTATATAGGTGTTTGGTCTGATCTATGGCTTTAGGCAAAACAACTCTTCCTTTTGTAAATGAGACGCTACTGCTTCAAAATAGATGAATTGCACAGCTTGGAACAGTTGGATTATTTCTCTGTGTTGGGAAAGGAAGGAATCTTCCTGTCTATAATGCCTCTCCATTGTATTCAAATGCATTGCATGGATAAGCAGAGGTTTCCTAATAATTAAATATTTAAAATAAACTCATTTGCATGACTTTGATAGTGGCACATTATCTTAATAGAATCTCTATCCCCTAGATCAGTGTTTCTCAACCTTGGCAACTTTAAGATTGGACTTCAACTCCCAGAATTCCCCAGCCAGCCTTGCAGAGTTGAAGTCCAACTTGCAGAGTTGTCAACTTGCAGAGTTGAAGTCCACACATCTTAAAGTTGCCAAGGTTGAGAAACACTGCCCTAGATAGTACTGGAGACAATTAAATTTACCTGGAATGAAATTAATATTTATTTTTCTTAACTTTTTCCCAGGAAATATATTGGAGAGGAGTAATATAGGTTATGTTGGGGGAAGGTGTATTTGTGTGTGTGTTTATTTCTCTGCATTGTTCCCAATCTCCTGCTAATTCACATAATCTACCTTTTCTGCAGCCATTTCTTTAAAAACTACCATCTCAAAAAAATCTGTCATTACACAGTGAAAAGCAATGAAGTAGGTGTAGCAAAGCAGCAAAAATAAATTTTATTTCTACTGCTTTCATAGTTCCTGAGATCTCTCCCAGGGTATTTTCCATAGCGGAGGGGGAGGGTGTTGCTTTAAAGAATGGGTAAAATAGGCTATCCTTCTCACCACCTTCATATTCATGAGAAACCCTATCATATTATTTCTTAATTTATGTAAATGGAATTTCTGTGTAATGAGATTTTGGCGCACAGAATATTGTGCACATGTTTCTGAAATGGAGGAGATGAGAGTCCTACTCTTACTTGCCAGAGTAAAATCTATTTTTGTTTTGAAGGAAAGGTTCCAGGAATGTTATGGAAATGGATAGGCAAGGCACACAAGAAACCTGCTAGCACAGATATGTGATCCAAAAGAATTAGAAAATAAGCATCTCCCAAATGGAGTAAAGGAAGAATGTTATTAACAAATGTTATTAACATTATCACCAAGCTGACGGATGAAGGTATAGTTTCAATCTATCCATAACAGCTGCTGTCAAAATACGTATTGCAGCTGTCCCCTTTTGCTTGAAAAGGCATCTCTCTTTAAGAGACAGCAAAGAATGTCATATTATATATTGTTGATGTAATTTATGAGTGCCTCAATCGATTACATCACTCAGTATTGCAGTATTGTTAGGTGGTTCTTCACTTTGAAACAGGATTGTGTTTAACCTTGTTTTGATACGTACTTGCTGAATAACTCATGGTTCCAGTGAACTAAATTTTAAAACTTTCACTTTCATCAGTGTTTTAAAAATTATGCTAATTAATATAGTAAAATATTAGTTGTAGGACATACATTAAATAAATACCTTTCTGTTTTACATCATTACATGAGGCTGCTAGCATCAATAATATATGGGGCAAAGATACAAGAAAGTTGATAATTTAATTAATTTACTGTATTAAGAGTTCATGTGTTCATTTTTCCCCATAGTTTTAAAGATTTAACAGATGGGTTTTATTAGAAAAGGTAGAAGTACATTAATGGGACTTCCTCCAGTATCAGATATTGACAATATCCATTAATCTTTCTTATTTCTTACAGCTTTTCCAAAGTAAACTGAAGATGGGTATACAAACAGGAATTTTGTGAAAAACTAAAATATTTAGAATACTATTTTTCTTCAAGACAAACTTGGACACTTATATTTGAACAGTGTGGTTTCATTTTGAACTATTTGCTCAGCATTTATTCCATTATGTATTATTTTTATTGTATCCACCAACTAAACTACAACTCCATATTCTCAAAGAACATTCCATAATTTAAGCCTTTATCATATTTTTCTGAATCAACAAGCATACAATAAATTCACATTGTCATATTCATACATTTCTCAATTACCTGCTAGAGAGCAAAAAATGTGAAATGCACAATCTTGCCCATCATAAAGACACAGTGCACTTTGCAAATTTACCTCACTGTTACCTTTTCTACCCTTTCAGTACTTTTTGCATTCATTCTTGCTAGTTCTCCCTTCCAATTATCAGGCATAACCACTCTCAACTATTAGGAAATTACTTGCATATTTTAGCATTTTCTAATTAGACCATCTAAACCTGCAGCCTTACCATTTTTCGGTATTCTTTCAGCATTTATTACTTCTTTGCATCTTTTTTCTTGGTCACTGACATTTATAAAATTCATTTCAATTATAATATTTGACATAAGGCAATCATTCAACTTAATTTCATCACAAATAATTTCATTGTTATTTTTAATTTCATTCACTCTTCTGGAGGCTTCTCATTTAGCACTTTTCACCCATTTCCAAAACAATTATTTCCATCAACATTGTCTGCATTTTCTCTGCCTCTTTTAATCTTGAATATTATTGAATCTTGCAATCACACACAAACATATGCCGTATTTTGTAGCTTCTTTTCATTCTCTTATATGCATTTTTTCCTTATCCATAGACTGTTTCATTTTATCATTCCACCAAACATCCATTTCTTATTTCCTATTAATGCAACTCCACATGCTTTTGAAGTGCACTTTTACATAATTATTTTCTTCCATGTCCTCCTTCTGAACTACTTTTTGCTCATTTTGTTGGGAGATTAATTGATCTATTCTTTTTTCGTATAGGAATCACACTTTCTTTGATATATAATTTTATTAAGAATTTTGATTATAATAATAAAATCTAATACAAACTAAAAGAGAAGAAAAAGAAATAAAAGATGCAAGAAAAAAGAAAAAAGAGAAGGAAAAAAAGTAACAATATAATAAAGAAAAAGAAATATATAAAGAAGTGACTTTCAACCTTCCAACCAACAAGTATAAACACATTTAGTGACTCTTCACCCCCTCTAAGGTTACAAACAATTATCTCTTCATTCCATATCCCATCCCTTATCGATAAACAAATCCATAAAGCATAATCTTTTCAGTCCTTGTATCAGCAGAAAGACCATAAAGGGTTGCCTGTGATAGAATGTTGTTATGAAGGCCACACTCAGGGAGATAAGCGTTTCCTTATCCCCCAGCAGGAGCATGGGAAGTTTAAGAAGATGAGAACTGTATTTGCACTGTCTCGTGGAGTTCTTTGGGCTGAACCTGACATCAATCTCTCCAGACTGAACCTAAGTTCCCAAGCCAGCAAGCCACAACACCGTGAATTCCTTAGGGTGGTGCCAGTCTCATCTCCTTAAAGTTCCCATGCTCCTGCTGGGGGCTAAGGAAACGCTTATCTCCCTGAGCGTGGCCTTCATAACAACATTCCATCACATTGCCACAAGTAACAACATATCTTGTTTTAACCTTGATCAAATAAACCAACTTTATATTCCTTCCTTTTACTTCTAACAGTCTTAATCTTTAGTTCATTCAAATATTGTTGTAGGATTTGATTTCTCTTTATTTCTTCTTTGTCATATTGCACAGAGTTCTTCAAGGCTTTGTAAATCCAATAGGAAAAAATTGTCCAGAACACTCTCCTGGTTTATCATTTGTATTTCCCTTTTGAATTTTAAAACATCAGCCAATTTCTTTTTGTAGATCCAGTGAAACATCCTTTTCCAAGTCATTCTCTTGGCCTGTCAGTTGTAAATCTACTTTCAATACCAACTCTATCTTGTCAGATAAAATTTGTTCTACAACATCTTTTGGACATAGCCTATCCATAGAAGCAGACATCATTATTGACATTGTTGATATGGTGGCTCCTAAATTCTGATTCCATGCTTCATAAGGCTCCTTCAGTATTTTCATTGTTATAATGTTTTACATTTTATAGGCTTGAATTTTCTTCCTCTACCTAAAATCTTTAGTCCCCTCTCGTGTCCAGTTTTTAAGTCATGAAATTACTTATCCCTGTTATGTCTTCCAAAAACCAAAACAGATCTATTTCTCTTCTATCTTAACACTAGAAGCTGTTTGTTCTTTATAATTAATTCCAAAACCTTATTGTAAAAGTTTCAATATTCCAAATTTATCTGGACTCTTAGTCTGTTTATAACTTTCTAAGATCAAAATATTATTTAGCTTTTTATTTATTTTTCTTTTGTTCAGAGTTGAAGATAAACTCACCTGATGAAGACTAAAATGGTTGATAGGCGATTACTGAAAGTGATTAGAAAGTGAGGTTTGTGAATTAGTGTCCTTTAAAAGGCTCCACTGCAGTTGTGACCAAGATGGTCAATCCCTTTGTCTCCCGGCACTCAACCCCATAGAAAACCACTGTCCTGTAGTCTCCTCACAAGGAGCAGCCATCCGGAACATATTTGGGCAATCTCTGGTCCTCTCCTCAGCTGGAGAGGTTTGAAGGAACTGGACTACTCAGCGGTTCCTTGGTCTTTTCCGTGGTTGTTGGCTCTGCGAAACTTCAGTTTGTCATACCTCCACTGGAAGTCCCTTATAGGAACCACAATTTCCCTTCCTGCATTCATTTTATTTTCTCTCTACTTCCTTTCACTTCTTTCCTTTTCTTCCATGGCTGCTTTCTCCTAAGATCATCATACATTATATACATATAATGATTATATATGATATAATCATATACGTATAATGGTCTGTCCCAAATTCAGAATCTTACATCCCCTTGTATCGTTTACTAATTCAACCAAACTTTCATCATATATTATCAAGCCAATTTTTTGGCTGTGCTTAGGCATTTTTTCTATCCTCACCTCCTTTTTATGCTTCTTTTGACAGTTTGTAGAAGGTACTTTTAGAAAATGTAGAAAGACTCATAGCTGGCAGTCATTTCCCTAATGGTATGCAGGAAACTAAGGAACTCTGTTTTGCACTCTTGTCATAGTTGCTGTCTCTATGCAAAATGTTCAGATGTGACGCCAGCTGGCATGATGCCTGTATACTCTGGAGGTTATTGAGTTTAATTCTTAGAGTAGACTTTGATTTATTACTCAATACTAATGTTTACACAAAAGTCATCCTGGCATATTTAGATAGCCAGTTTTGGCATTATAGCATAAAAGTAAGCAAGTGGTGACAGTCCATGAGCTCACTAAGCTCATCAGTACTGGGGCTTCTCCATTTCTACATCAGGCTTTCCAGCCCCAACTCTTTCACTTTGCCAACTATCCTGATGGATGAGGACATGCCCGGAAGCCCTTAGAAGGATCTCCAAGCAGCCACCCTGAGCCTTGGAGCGGCTGCATAAAGCAAATCCAGAAGAGAAAAAGAAGATAATGTGGTAAAAACAGATAGTGAGACATCAGAAAGCTTACCATGCTTATTTTAGCCTGTGGCATATAATTTCCATCAGAATATTCCCAAGACACTGGGCCTGTTGACTGAATAGGGGTGATTTAGCTTCTGTTTTAGATAAAGCTTTTGTCGTTCTAATTCTGAATGGATCAACCACTGTTGAGTTGGAAAGCATTAATTACTCTTTCCTCAACTGCTGTCCTATCCTGGGATTCATTTGGTGGGTAAAACATAGTTTTCTCCCCAGGATTGTCTGACTATCACGAAGCATTTTGGTTTTTTCCCACTGTACCTCACCAAGCATGCCTTGGAAAGCTCCTTTTCTGCCATGTCCTCATGTTGTTGCCTTGATTTCATCCTGAACCCATAGCTGAGACAGTAAAGTCATCCTTAGCTGTTCCTGCGTTAAAGTAGCATTTTCTCTTTTAAAAGGCAACAAACTACCACAATTTTGCTGGAGGGTGAGACTGATGTAATTCACTTACCATTCAGCTGATGTTGCAGTCAAGTTATCCCTGGGAAAAGAAATCCTACCACCTACTACCCAATTTAGGGTAATGTGGGCACACCCCTTCTCTCTGATTTGTGGCTACTGTCTTTACAGGACCATTCTCTTTGAGCAGCAGGAGAATCTAGCTCTTTCACAGAGCTTTTCTAGCTCTTTCTGGCTCCTTCCCCTTCACCTGTCCCGTAACTGCCAAGTCTTCAAAGCAGAGCCCTCAGAGAGCTGCAGCTGATTATTGGTGATGGTGGCAGGGGGTGGCCTGCCCAGTGAAGTTGGAGAACCAGAGCTGATTCTTCTTCTGTTGCTTCAGAGTACAGAGATAGAGTACACATTCTTCTGCTGTTACTTGAGCTGCTTTGGAAAATGAGTTTAGCTGTATTCCACAATAGTGCTAAACTGTGTCAAAAACAAGCTTAACTATCAGCTCTTTTTAAGCCCACCCATGCAAAACAGTTGCGCAAAACCAGGGGGAGTTTTTATGTGGCTAAACGCACCAGTCTAACTGTCTGTCAGATTGTGCCTCCTCTACTATTCCTATCCCTTTCTCAAGTAAACAGAGTGATTGGTGGATGTTTTCATGCCAGTTAGTGATGTTTGGTGGGAGGTGACGGAAGGAAAGAAAGCCAAGGGAATCAACTAATCCCTGTATCTGTACATTGTAAACCATGACAGCATGATTTGTGGGTAAGTTTGCTTTATCCTGGTTTATTAATGACACTCCAGGCTTCATTCATACAGGCTAAATGAAAACAAAGCACAGTATGGCTTAATGCAATATGTGGACCCAGATGTGACTGATCGTTCTGCTTTTGGAAGAAATTATGGAAACTGTTATGCTGAACTGCTGCATTTAAGCACATGCCACTGCTTACTGCAATTTTGTTGAAATGTTTAAAAGGAAAAGGGATTCCTTTTAAAACAAAATCTGTAACAGATTCAAGATCATTCATTTCTTAGAGATGCAGAATAGATTTTGTTTATTACTCAAATATGCATTGAATGGAGAAAAATTTTTGCTAAGTCTTCATAGTTGAAAATGGAAGCCATCTTTCTAAAAAGTCATTCCCCAAATGTGGGTTGAAATCTTGTCCATGACTTAGGCAAAGCAGTTTGTGACACATTTCTCCCCTTTAATATTTTAAATTGTCTTTAACATATAAACAAAAGAGGAAAATGTAACTAATTTGTTATTTTTAAAAATAAAAAATATAAACTAACAAAAACAGAGAAAAGAAATATAAGTAAAAATAAATACTGGATAAATGTATATAAAACAAGCTCAGTTCTTAAACAATACATTAAAACTTGACCACACAAAGTGATTAGACTTCCCAAAAAGTCAATAGAAAGCTGATTCTCACATGGAAAGTGCACATGTTCAGGGTTTTAATCAGATGTAGTAAAATCTCTGCACTGGAAAAGCAGTTTTCTCAGTTGTGGCCCACCCAAAGCAGATCCAAAATTCTTCAATAGAGATTCTTTTTTTAAAATATAATTTAACATCACATTATCATCTTCAAATTTTATTTATCTTATCAATACTCTACCAATATTTACCAATACTCTATTAAGCGCTGTGAATATTAAACCAAAACAGTGTTACCATAAGCAAATGAATGTTTGTCCTGTGCAAAATTTTACATTTCCAGCACACAGAACTTGTAATCCAACCACTAATACACATCCCCTGGGATGTCCAGGAAACATAAAAATAAATCTTTTGTTGAATTAATCTCATTTTAAGATTAATAGGTTACAAATTTTACATTCTTTCAAACTATAACTCATTGATTTCTTAAAATGGAATATTCCAACTCTTCGTTTCAAAATTACCTGCAGATTTCCCATGCTGGTTTCAATTGTACATAAAAATAACTTGCAGTTTTGGGAATCTCCAAAAAATTTTTCAATAATATTAACAATTTATGAGCCTCAGAAGGCTGTTGTGTCAGGCCCAAACTGTAAGGTCAAAAGTTGTTTTAGTTGAATATATAGCATTCAGCAGATGTAGCCAATCCAAATTCTTTTTGCAAAACATCAGTATTTTAAAACATTGACAGTCAGTTGAGGATGCAAAGTGTTGGTATCATCGTGAACTGCAAAAGAAAAAATATTTCAGGCTTATTATTTAGGATAAAGTTAATTTCTCAGGAGAATTAGAATTGAAATTAATTTTTCTTTCTAACATTGTCCAATTATATTTTGCATCATTTAATATAGGAAAAACAACTGACTAAATAACTGAAACAAGAACTATGCCCCTGCCAAGATATACAGGAGGGCAAATAATTACTTTCTAATTATGCCTCTAATGGTTTTTGAGATAAATTACTTAAATTCCATGAAGAAAAAGAGGTCAAAATAAAAGCCCAGTAATGTAATTGGAAATCACAAAAATTATGCCCACTCCACCCTGTGCTCATATGAAAGTTGTAATTTAGGTAAAGAAAATGGGGATTTCACCATCTTATAAGTACATTCTCAACATCTTATCAGTTTGTTTAAAATACTTAGCAGGCATTAGGAATTTGTCTAAAATTAGTTATGTCAGTTATGGTGTAACATTCATTTCTACCACATTTATTCTATGGGGGAAAAATGTGGTTAAAACGGGGATTTTAAACCATTTCAGTATTAATCTGAAATAAAGAACTAGAAATATTAAGCTCTATCATTGAAGAAATCTTCCTTGTAATAATTATTCCAAGATATTTAAATGAGTTCAAACAAAATGCAGGGCTCCATGTTTTAATCGAGAAGCCAATAGCTAATAAAATCCCCTGCTTCTAATACAATTGAATAGATAGATATTCAGTATCAAATATATAAAGATAATTTATCCATTTTAGCAGTTGTCCTGCATACTTCTTCCATTCTTGTCTTTCCTTTTCAAAAATCTATCTTGTTTTTACAGAAGCAAAATATTATTGGAGTTATGGATCTGGGCCTCTGTCATATGAAAGTGGAAGCCTACATGGCAGCAGCTGGTTTTCAGCTTGTATGGAAACTATAGTAAGGAAAAAAAATTAATACAGGAATTTTACAAGTTCAGCACCAAAGACTGATCTAGCTCAGCGTTACAGTTTAGGCAGTATTCAGAAATTTTATTTCTTTGTAACAAAATCTGTACATGGATCACTTCATCTTGAACATCTTTATTCACTTTCAACAGCCCTTCAACATCTTTAGCATACAGTACTACTTATTAGTGTTTTCAAGTTAATTAATCTTTTCCCATGAGAGAAAATATCTTTTTAATCTTCTTTCTGTTCTGCATCACAAATTGAGGAAGAAGACTGAAAGTAGGAGGTCAGTTCTTTCTCTGGCAACATCCTTTAGGACCCATAATTCACTCAGAAACAGCCATTGCTGAAGAAGAGAGAACAAATTAAGAGCAGTACAAAATTAGGCAATGACCTTAAAATTGTTTGCAGAACTGAGATTGTAGATCATACATCTACTATTACAAGCCAGATGTTCCCCCTTTTCCACTTTGAGAGAAAGTGCCTTTGAAGAGAACCCTGTAACTGATGAAGTCCTAGCTTCCTCGGTCCCATAGAACTGAGTAGGAGTGCTCTTGATTTTTGGTTCTCTGGATTTTTGGTATGCATTAGTATCCAGACCACCTGGCCTGGCCTGTGGAGATCTGGACAATCAGTAGACAAAAGCAGAGAAGTACAGAAATCTTTGAACTCTTTGCTGCCATCTAATGTTCATCCTGACTTTTGCAGCCCAGATCTTATAGCTGTAATCAGTTTATAGACCTGTTGCAGACAATGACATAGTCAGTGTAGTTTATTCTTGCATGGATTTGTTCTGTCCTGCAGTAGAAAAGGCTGGGTTTGATCTCTTTCATCCATTTTTTACTTTTTTTTTGCTGCCTTTTTTACTCTTATTTTAGGTGTCAGTTCTCTTCTGGCTTAAAGTATGTGCTGAGCCCAAAGCTCTTTTAAGAGTTGCCAGTGCTATGTATTATTATTAGGTTAGTCATATTCTTATTTGTAAGAAGGATTAAGCCACATTTTTTCTAATTTAATTATGTTCTTAGGTGGAAAGGGAAGAAAAAAAAATCTACCATTTCAATTTCTCACAGTGATCAAGAAAGAACATTAAGCTGAGGCATTGCTGAAAATAAAAGGTTACATAGATATGAAAATAGGGGCCAGGCCAGAGGCAGCATTGCTAATGTCAGTTACTAAGGGAGAATTTTTAAAAAATGTGTATGGTACTACACTGTTTTACTGGATGTGTGTCCCTTTCATTCTTAGCTCTTTTTACATGCTACTATTTATGTACAAATTGGCTGCATTAGAATACTTGCATAGTACAGGGACTTTCCCACTGTCATAATAAGGATTTTTTTTTACTATACCTTCTCACTCAGTATCTTCAATGGTCTCACAAAGGAGAAGTGCATTTGTTCAAAAAATAAAACTGGCTTGTGGGGGTGTATATTTACTTTTTAGCCAGAATAAAATGGAGAATTCTATTTTACAACTGTAATCTGCAAAGAAACAGAACATGTGTGTTACTATAGTTATAAATGGAATATCCGATTAAACTTAATTTTCTGTTCAGTTCATTCCCAAATGACCAGCCTTTTGGTTTCCCAACCCTTCTGAACGTAGTTTACAATGTATGCAACACCTGCTCTTTTTGAATTGGATCTCAAGGCTGCTATGAACCTGGATTTGTTTATGAGTCCATAGAACTCAGAAAACTGAGTTAACCAGCGCTTGCCAATGCTGGCTTATAGCAGAGCATGGAGAACTGTCAGCCAATCATTGCTTTTTTTTGCTGGCCAGTAATCGATTGCTTGTTGCTCTGCCCTCTCATGTCTTACCTCAACACGTATACTTTGCTTCTCTTCACAAAGTAAGAATAAGATTAGATTCCTGGGTTTACCATGAGGTAAACTTCGAAACTCTGTTGCCTTCAAAACTCCTAATGCTGATATGCTTTCATTTCTCCTTTTGGGCTTGTTTACCCAACCATACCATGCTTCAGTGGGATTTCAGGTGGCCAGAGGTGGGGTGGACTAAGAATCACTTCCACTCAGATTTCAGCTCACCCTTTAAAGCACAAGGCAGTAATATATTCCATTTCTAAAACATTATTCTTTGGCTTAAAATGGCATTTCTGTGTCCACAAGTGAAACACTGTGGTTCCAGGGATATGACAGTTGCAATCCCCTGTTTGCAAAATTATATGGTGAATGGAGGATTGTTTGAAAGAGCCCTTATCTGAACCTAGGTTTTATGGTTGGCAGAAAAGAAATCAAGCTCTTAAACACAATGTGAAGTTAAGATCCTGGCTGTTTCTGAACTTGATAGCCTTAATGTCTTGGCACATATGAATGCGTGCCTCTATACTTCTGGGCCAGGAGCATCTGGGATTAGGTGGGGGGATAATAATAAAAGCATCACAGTAGTACAACACAAGCCCCACCCCTTTGGTATGTGCAACATGACATCACATACATGGGCATAAGGGGTGGAGCTTGCAGCATGACATCATGATGCTGCATTCTGACAAAAGCTGCAAGCTCCTGTGGATGTTTCTCACCACTAACTTCTATTCCTGATCTCTCAAAAGCAGCTTGAAAACAATAGATGGTTGTCTTCACTTCTGCCACTTCAGAAACACTAAGATCAAAAATTGAAATTCATGGCCCTGTCCCAAGCTTTGGCAAGTCCTGCAGCCATGGATTATTTAAGGGGCTGTCTCTTCCTGATCATGTCTACCCATCCCATCAGGTCCAGCAGAAGAGGTATGTTGCTGGTCCCATCTGTTAAGGAGTTGTATCTGAAGGGACCCAGGAGACAGGCCTTTTCTGCCTTGGTGCCCACCCTGTGGAACATCATTCCCCCTGAGGTGAGACTAGCTCCATCCTTGGCAGCCTTCTGGAAGCCCTCAAAACGTGGCTGTGTCAATAGGCTTGGGGATCTCAGGGAGCTGGAGAATTGTTGCAGTGGCTACATAGTTTGTAATGTTGAAGATGCTCTCTTTAAGTCTTTCTTAACAATATTTCTGTTTTATTTAAATTATGGAATGTTTTAATATCTGTTTTTATGATTGTTTTTTTACTATACGTCACCCAGATTCATGTTTGTGAGATGGGCAGCTATATAAGGAATAAATAAAATATAAGGAATAAATAAAAATAAATACAAAATCTCAGACATACACAAGAGGGAAAGAAAGGATATCAAAGCAGCTTGGTACTTTATATGCAGCTTGTTCCATGCTGAAGCAAAGAGAAACACTGACAGAAACCTGGCATTTTCAGCCCTGCCCGTTTTACAGTTTGTTTACAAAACTGCAAAGCCATCTTCCCTTTAGAATATATGCCACAGTGGCTGAACTCCAGTAGTCAACACAATTGGGAAAGCGCCTGCCCCAGACTTTGCAGATCTTCAATACTTCCAGATGAAAGATGGTTTGTGGGTGGTTCCTCTTGCCCCACAGCTGAGCCATAAGTGAATCTGCCCAGTTATTGTAGAGGATGATGGCATAGATGGCACAGTGGAATAGAAGTGATCTGGAACAATTCCCACTTCCATCAAGCAGACTATGAAGAGAGTAGAGAAACAGTTACATGCATGGACAAAACACGTGTTTCCTCTTGAGGTTTGTAAGCTAAGATGGATTTTCCACATCAAAGCATTATCATTAAAAACACCTGTACCTCTGAGGTTAGACTGGCCCTGACTCTGTCAGCTATTCAGAAAGCCTTAAAGGCCTGGTTGTGTTCCCAGATATGGGGGTCAGGAGGGTAGTCTGAGCCCATGGGAAGTTGTGATTTTTATTGTTGCCTGGATGTAGCATGTGGCGGCCATTTAGAGAGAGATATATATTATGTAATTATTGTTGAGAATATTGTGGTTTATTATTGTTTGAGTTGTTTTGGAGCAACAAATTATTACATTGCTAGCCACCCAGTGTCACTATGGTGAGATGGGTGGTCATATAAATCAAATAAATACATAAAGTATGAGTATAAGAAATACTAACACTTATATTGTAACAAATAGGAAATATCTATTCCCGTGTGACTAAACACAGTGGGATAGTTTAGGTCTTTCACAATGTAAATAGGTACAGTATCTTCTGACTTTGAAAAGTCCAAATAATATCTTTAAAATTGTCATATCATTTCCTATTCTTTTATTTAGTGACATTTTTTATTCATGACAGTGATGACTAGTAGACTGGCTTTGACAGATAAATATACAGTTTTGTTTGCATAGGCCAGTTATATTTTTGAGGCCATTTTAAGCTAGTAAAAGGTACTGTATGACTTTTGAATCTCCAATATTTGATTAAGTTGAATATTAGATCAGTTCTGTGGCACATACTTGGGATTATCTTTTCAAGTCTAAGGTTAATTTTGAACTGGTCAGCCATCCTACATTCATGTCATAAGCCTGACAGTATTTAAGAAGCTATACTATAATTTTACATGTTTGTGATGTGACTCAGTGCTTAGTAAGTATGTAAGAGAATGATAAAATTACTCAAAATACTATGACTATTATAATTTGTTAGTTTGAAATTGTCCTGTCATGTTGTTTGAAACTACTGTTGTTTTAAATGGTGGTTATGATTTGTACATTGTGCAAAGCCAGTTAGTTGAAGCTTCTTTGATAAACTAGTTAGACAAACCATGGCTTAGTACAACATTCAAACGAAGTCTGTGAAACTGTCTGGTGTCCTCTGAACTCCATATATGATACTTGAAAGTTAGTTACATTGGGTAATACTTTCACTTTCTGTTGAAATAAAAAGTTTCTATACTTTGCTACAGTATAGTGTAGCAAATAATACATATATTAAACTGTTAAATCTAATATTCCATGTTTGAACCTGCATACATTTATATATTTACCATGTTAACTTCCACAGTTGTCTCATTCTCCAAATCAGAATTTGCATGACCATTAACTTTTTTCTTTTCAAAAATATGTCATGTGATTATTCAGAAGGTCAGTGCTCAGATGATATAATTTTAGTATGTCCTTTTTCTAATAAAAACATATAGAGACTGATTTAATGGCAGCTTTGGAAGACCAGATTTGGCATTGGAACAAACTATTATAGCTAACGTTTATATTCCTAATTTTTCATTGCTTTCCCAAACAATAGAATACAGTATATAAGCAATTCAAATTAAAATAGAACATCAAGGGAACCATACTTTGACAATTGAAGATGCAAAAAATATAACCACGTAGATCTGCATCTGTCTATGAAAGGAGCATTCTGTACCCTTTAATTGAAAAATTAGCCCGGATCCAACCTAGTGTCAGAGGAGTGTGATTTAAAAAATGAAACAAACAGATCACAACAGATTGTAACTATGAGTAGGTTTGGACTATAGGTATGGTAAGCATGGATTGTATATAGTGTGAGACTACCTGAGCAGAGAGTTATCTCCTTGCCTTAGTAAATTACTCAGTGCGAAAAACTGCAATTTATGTTATGCTTACTTTATATAGAAGACCAATGACATTTCTTTAGAAATAAGTTCATATGTATTATAAGTGCCAAGCCTGAAGGCTCCTAAGACTCTCTGGATGGAAACTTGAAGGATTTGACGGGTACAAGTTGTAGTTCCCAGTGCTGTCTGCTCCCTTCACAGATGTAGTTTGCTGCCATTTCTCATTTTCGTTTTCCTGCTGCCAGTTTTTAGGGTTAGCAGAAACAAAACTATTGCCTTTTTTTTCCTTGTGGTTTTTGTAGACCAGCAGTTTTGAGCTCCTGAAAACTCATATTTCCTATTCTTTTTTGGAATAAATACAAGAAATAGAAGAACATATCCCTATTACGGTCCCATAAGAGTTTCATGGAAGCCCCATAAATGTTAAAAACCATAAGGAAAAAGCTGAATTATGAAAAATTCTGGTGGGAGGCAATACTGACAGCTCAATTTGTCATTACAATAGTATAAAAATGTCTTACCTTACATTTCAGTCTATATACTACTAAAATTCTCATTGTGTTTATCTGTTTGTACCCTCAAGTTAGCCCAAACAGTGCATAATACTGCAACAATTTTTGAATCAAGGTACCTAAAATCCACTAACTTAACGCATAAAAAATCTGGGACCCATTACTCCTATGGAATTGAAATTTCCACGATGTTCAGACCAGTTCATTTTGCAGAGTTGTGGCCACTGCAGTGTTCCTGCAGCCACACGATCGTGATTTCCAACACTCCCTGCCAGCTTCCCATAAGCAAAGTCAATGGGGAAGCCAGCAGGAAGTTGGACATTGCTACCATTCCCACTGCTTTTTTGCCTGCCCATGGTCATTTTGTTTATCTGTTTAGGTAAGCAAATCTTGACTTATTATTGAAGTTTGCCACTACAACAATAATTGCCACTACAATTATTTTTCTATTTATGATATATAGTCTTCTTAGATGATCATGGGCCTGTCTAGCATTGGGGTAAAAAAACCCCAAATGGTCAGCCTAAAATTTAATGTTGATTCTGGTCACATCAGACTGCACTACCTTCTCTCAAAGGATGACCCAGCAGGTTACAAGGTTTTATAGTAGCTTATTAAAAGTTTAATTTTGGTGAAATAAATTGTGGTGAGTTCAAAGCCTTTGTTTACAATTTCTTCAGTTAATTAGGTACTTCTCTTGAAAATTTGGCTGAAGGGATAAGTGACAGATGTGGGAAAGAAGGCTGCTTGTTTAGAGATGAGATAATTATAATTTTGGTGGTATTTCAGTTGAGAAGATATTTATGCCTGTTCTATTAAATGATTAGTATTTAATGATATTAAATTAGACTGCTGAATGGAAAAGTGATGTTAGGTAAACTGTTTAAATAACAGTTTAGTTTAGCTTTTATAAGTGGTACTCATTTATAGCAGCTGGCTTATACATTTAACAATGGTATTGATAAACTCTCTTATTTATTAGAGCTTTATTGATTAGCTATAAGGCCATGTCAAGAACCTAGTTTATTATAGATAACAAGGAGCGAGCCTGCCTGCCTGCCTGCCTGCCTGCCTGCCTGCCTGCCTGCCTGCCTGCCTGCCTGCCTTCCTTCCTTCCTTCCTTCCTTCCTTCCTTCCTTCCTTCCTTCCTTCCTTCCTTCCTTCCTTCCTTCCTTCCTTCCTTCCTTCCTTCCTTCCTTCGTAGTACAAACCTCTTTACGTTCTCCAGAGAGTTAACTGGAGAATAAACTTTCCTTCTGTCCTTCCTTCCTTCTACAAACCTCTAAGTTCTGCAGAGAGTAAATTGGAGAATAAACTTTCCTTCCTTCCTCCCTCCCTCTAGATGCTTCTGTGCAAGCTTTTAATGGCATGGCTGTTCTGTCAGTTTCTGAATTAGATTATTTCTCCCCTCCCTCCCTCCTCCTCCTCCTCCTCCTCCACCCCCACCACCACCATAGTGGAAAAATTGCATCCTGAAGATTTTGTTTTGGCAATCATGTTGTGAGGCAGTCACTATGTATCTCTACTGGCAAACCTTATAAACCTCCAGCATTGGGAGGCTGTAAGAGTATGGAAGTTATTTTGCTTGTAGGATGTGGCTATTTTCCTTTCTATCTAAAGAAATGATATTTATATATCCTAAATCGTGAAAGAGACAATAAGATGCAGTTGTGGCAGTTGTTTTCAGATAGAAACAACTTTATCATTCATTAATGTTTTCCATACCACTCAAACTGGAATTTTAAATACACTTTGTAGAACCGAACCCAAGTTCTGAATCCTTAATTTTAAATAAATATGATGATGCTGTTTGTCACTACAGAAATATCATTATAATGTGAGTATTGCAAGCTATAATAAATCAGTTTGATCCCATGTCATATTTAATTACTATGATCTTGGTTTTTCGCAAAGTATGCCTAAATTCTATTATTCTTTTTATTAAATAAAAAACACCTTCAAATTCTACTGAGTAATGTCTAATCTTGGAAATATTTTAACTATCATGTTTTTCCAGAAGGGCTAAGAAAAAACTAGAAGGATGTTTCACTGAATTTTGGAAATCTGCAGGCTCTTTAGTAATTATGGGATAACTTGTTAACAGTTCAGCTGCAGTGCATTCCTCAGACAGCATTTTTCTTTATTGGAATGAGAATATCTTTTGTAACAGCAGGTTGTGATGGTGAGGCTAATTTTAGCTTCTATGATGCATTTAATAATCTGGAAGAGTAACAATGCTTGCAGATCTCCATTTTCATTAATGAAGATAATTGGATTGATGGAAGGGAAGAAAAATGAGCCAAATCTCCTCTCAAAAAGACTGAGCAGCTTTATCTCTGTGCCTATCCCTGTTAGAATAAATCTGCTCTTACAATATACACCAGTACTTTCCCTGTACTATTTATTAATGTATTACATTGTTCTTATTATTTTTCTATTGTTAATGTTTTTGAAAACTTCAGTTTGTTATGCAAATTAGAAGTAACATGGATTGGTACAGTTGCCTATTAAACCAAGGAGTATGGCTTGAAGACATTAATTTCTAACAAAGAGTTGGACAGATCATTCCAAGTAGAATATTGGATATTTTAAAACAGTCAAAAGAATTGTTGCCTTAGCATGGAAAGGGATGAAAAATCCTTATCCTACTGCTATTATTGTTTTCATCTGTGTCTGTCTATGGAGCAGTATGTGTGTGAAGCATTACCCCATCTGATGCCATCAGACATGTTGAATTTCAGTCCCATAGTTCTTAACCAATATGGCCATTGATTGTGCTGGAGCTCCAAAACAATTTAAAAGTGTTGGTTTAGAAAAGGCTAATTTGGAGAGAGAAGAACAAATTATCCACAGTATCAAGTCTGACAGAAGGTGAAGCAAAATATGGATGTGATTTGTCCAGTGGGTGTCTTATTTAGTGGAAAAATTGAGACTTTGTGGCTGTCAACCATACCTTTGGAATTTGGGTTAAGGCAGATGCATTTCAGAAATTAGTGGATCATTTTTTTTTTGCATGATTAATAAGGATACATGGCCAATCTTTGTCCACATGGCTTTTGAAAGTACAGTAGTGTTCTTTTTATAAAACCATACACCTTCATCACAATTGAGGTATACATCAGCAAACTACTTGTCTATCTCTTGCGTTGCAGCCATGGCCCTGTCTCCACTTGATTTAATCATGGCACAGTTATGCTCCGACAATAATTTTCTGCCGTGTCCCCATGATGTTGTTTTTATCTTATCCCTAGTCCATGAATAGGATAGCCACCAAAAAATAATGCAGAATGTCAAACTAGGCTTTTGTTCACCACTTTCAATCGCTACCCATCCTCATCTCCTTGAAGAAAGAAAGTGGTTGCCTGCAGCTAGTTAGTTTCAGTTGTCTCTCCCCTCTCCCCCCAGAATCTGTTTAGTTGCGCAGTCATGTCGGGTCTGCCTCCTAGTGCCAATTTCTGTCCTGGTATGTTCCAATATATTTATTTCATATTATTTTAACTTGAGAGATGCTCCAATAGGTTGTGAGAGGAGAGGCACGCATGCCAGCCTACAAAAGCTTAAGCAGAATCCTAAAGTCAAATCCACCCCATTCCTGCTGCAGTGCCCTGACTGATGGTGGTTTTATTGCTAGCTGGTGACATGCTGAAAAAGGATGGCAGCAAATCAGAAGAGAAAGCTAAACACTTTGTCCACAACAAATGGAACATTCACAAATTATGGCAACATCATTTGGTACTGATTCAAAATACAAAGCAGAAGTAGGATAAGGATTGGCATGGGCATGGGCGTAGCAATTTTTTTGCTGGCATTGTTTGGTTCTGACTCAAGGATGGTGGAGAGGGCCTGATAACTGATATATTTGACTCTGGTAGTATACCAGAGTCATCCATTCCTTGCAACACAACCTAAGAAATTACTTTCAACATATTAACTAAAGAACAAGTCGTCAGAGTATTAGAAAGCTTTCTGAGAAGTCTTTAGAATTTTGTCTATAAAATTTGTACTGAAAAGTCCTTTAAGTACTTTTATTCCATAGCTGGGTGTTGGACCTGAAAACATCATTGTTGCACAAGAATGAGGAAGTACATATTGTTCTTCAGTAGGAAGTTGTATATTAGAGAGAGAAATGCATCACAGTCACAGACCAATTTAAACCAAAACAGATTTAATCTCTCTCTCTCTCTTTCTCTGTGTGTGTGAGAGAGATAGGGCTGGGTCATAAATCATTACTCTGAAACTATTAAATTCTCCCAAAATATTATATAAATTGAAGTCTTACATATATATTTATTGTTATGTACAGAAAATATGCACAGTGTCCCTTTCTAATACTTTTTTCTCTAATTTCTGATTAAAATGTTTCAAAATCTTATTTCATGACATTTTTACAGTGAAGTCAAAAAAGTTTCTATTAAATTCATTTAGTGTAATTTATTTTATTCTGCACACAAATTATTAATTTCCTTAATTTATAATGTATGGGGTGTGATATTCTTAAAAAGAGGCAGTAGTAGATAAACAAAAGGAGGTAAGTTAAGGTTTCTCCCCAAACAATAAAACTGTATTTCATTTAATCATACCTTAGAATGGTAGGTTGCATAACACTAATAGAATCTGCATATTAACGTTTTCTAGTCAATAAAAACATGTTCAGAATGTATAAATGTCACAGTAGTGCCCTGCTAGCCTATTATTACATGACTGTACATTATCTAGTACCCAAAGGAATAGCTATTTAAAGAAAAACAGTCATGAAATTGAAATAGCTCTCTCCACGTTAAGCAGCCTTTCTCAGTCTGGTGCCTTCCAGATAGGTTGGGAGTGAGTTGTCCCTCCAAGAAATCTCAGCATATGGTCAAAGATGGAGGATTATGGGAGATGCAATCCCAAAACTCTGAAGGGAATTGTGGTAGAGAAACCTGCAGAAAAGGCTTTCAGTTTCACCAGGCTTTTTTGGATTTCCACAGAGATAAAAAGAAGTTATCTATATATTAACATATACCTCATAAATGGTGGTAGGACTGTGCAGCATTTCAAATTTGAAGACAAAAAGAGTTTGCAGAGGCTTGAACATGATACCTCTGCCACTGTTATAACAACCACTCCTTTTCCCAAGATTAGGGAGCTGCCTCCCAAAACTGCCGTGGGATCCTGGGTAAAGACATGTTTAGATGAAGAAGTTGCAGACAGATGCTATAGGTAACCCCACACAGAGCATATAAAGGCAGCTACTTGTTCTGGAATCCTAAATACTACACAGCTCCAACAGACAATGTAGTTAAGTACAGTACTTCTTATATGCAATAAGCCTAGAAATGCCTGGTGAAATTGACCTAAATTGTCTGTATTACTAGTTTTTTTGGCTATGGCAAACCACTGTTAACATGCCACCCGTGAAGCAGTGTTGTTGCCATTAGGTTATGTCTTAAAGCACTCCACTTCATATGTGCTTAAAGATTTAATTAAAATGAATTTAATTAAACAGTCATGTGGTCAACTGTTGAGGTCCTCACTTGCTTAACAACCCGCACGGTCCTTAACAACTGCAATGGGGACTGCTGGGCTGCTAAACGTTGCGGTCATGTGATGTCAAACTTTACGACCGCATTGCTTAGCAACGGAAATTCTGGTCCCAATTGCCACTGTAACCTGAGGACTACCTGTAGCATCCAAAGTGGACTGCTGAGATTGAGCCTGGCTAAGGTAAACACCCCACAAAATTTCAATAGTGTAATGACTTTGGCCAATACCTTTCTCTCAGCCCAGGCTACCTCACAAAATTGTGGTGGTGGAAACTGGGGAAAGGAATACTGTGTATATCACCTTGAATTGTAGAGAAAAGACAGGATCTAAATCTAGTAAAATAATATAAATAAAAAGGGAATTACCTTTTATCGAATTGATGGAATCAGTGGTTCAATGCATAGTGTCTAAACTCTCATAAATAGGTAAGTGATGACATAGTCAAAGCTGAAATAAATTTTGATCTGTTCTAGCCTTGAATACTGACAGCGGGATAGAGGAAACCATCATATTGTATATAACAATAGCTGATAGAGAGCTAACAATTATTGGTGCCTTCTTCTTCCCAGCAAGAAAAGTTCTCGGTACAACTGAATACTACTTCTGTTCTTGGTCAGACCCAATCCGCATTATCGCAAATTTCTACACTTTATCTAGTACTTAGATACAGACATCACTTAAACACCAGACACATTTTTTGTTGTCCTTTGCTTAGCTGAATGCATTATTTTGTAAACATTCAATTGACCTAATTAAAGTAATGCTTAATTGATTTTAGATATTATTTCTAGCCATTATTGTATAAGGCTCTACTTGGCCTTTTTTCATGCACAAATATCTGATTTAATAATATAATAATAATCTGTTAAATGTATATGCCATTCAACCCCCAACAACTCTCAGCAGTTCACAATCGTTAAAACATTTAAAAACAAAGAACAACAGGAAAACATACGCATGAACAGCACAAGATAGAAGAACAATGATGGCAAAGAAAATAGAGGGAGTAGAAAGGAAGAAAGGGGCGTTAGTCATCTTTTCCAAAGGCCTGGGTGAAGAACCAGGTCTTTAAGGCCCTTCGAAACGTCAGCAGGGTGGGAGCTGTTCAAATCTCGGGGGAAACTTTATTACAGAGGGCAGGCACTGCTACAGAGAAGGCATGCTTCCAGGGCCCTGATAGGTGGCATTGCTTAATTGATGCAACCCAGACTGCACCAACCCTGCCAGATTGAACCAGTTGGGCAGATACTATGGGAGACAGGGAGATAGATTTCACACATTTTCATAATTTAATATTTCTACAATCATTATCTTCTCATTCAATGAAATGTCAATAGCCATATTATTTTTGAGGGAAGAGAAGGTCTACGTGGGATGTTTTGCAAGTGATCTCTTCGTACCCTAGTGAATAAATGATGAAACTGCATATAGAAATCTAAGTCAATGGGAAAGACTAACATTTGTTGGCTACCTGTGACATTGATTAGGTGTTCTGTGTCATAGCAAAAAGAACTTTGAGAATCAGAAAAATTGAGTTTTCTAAGATCTGGACTAGGAATACCTCTTTAAAAATGAAGTTAATTCTAGATTTGTGTGCACATGATAATATTGGTAGTAAATCTCAAGTTTATAAACTTCTATCTGAGCACTACTCTGTACAAATGGCATGATATAGTTTTAGTTAATGATATACACAGTGGTTTGTTGGGTTAGTGAAATATGTTAATACTTTCAAGATTGAAGTGGGAAATTCTTTGTGTGTAAAAAGTATTATGAACCAGCTATTGCTAAATATTAGTAGTTTGGCATCATTCCCTGCCTGGAAAAGTTTTTTTGAAACTAGTACAGGAAGGAATTGTTAAATTCCAGTTCTGCCCACTGAATTGGTAGGTAAATCTTTTTCTCCAAACTATTCTACTGCAACATTGCATTATACCATAATGTAGTTTGGTTTTGACTAGGATTATTTTGTGTTCTCAACAATTGTGGTTTATTCTGATTACTGTACCTTGCTTTATCCATAATGGCATTGCCTAAAGCCTTGATGGAGTTCGGGATTTCTTTGGTGGAATTCCCTACTGAATTACCCATTTCTCCCAAGCTCAGACAACTGGAATGCAAAATGTTTTCCTGTGTTAAAATAGGGGAGCTACATTTAAAAATTAGGGATCCTCTCTGTTTTCTTCTTCCCTCTCTTCTTCTCCTTCTTTTAAATACAGTTAAGGGAATAGGCCTCTTTCAAGGTTTTAATGTATTATGTATAAACAGATATTTAGGTATTACTTTTGAAAAAAGAGAATTGAATTGTTTTTGTGATATTTTTTCTTCTTATTTGTAGTAATTGATTTAATGTACAGGTAGTCCCCAGGTTAAGAACACTCAGTTTAAGGACAACCCATAGTTAAGAACAGAGCCTATTGTAGCAAAATTCAAGTTAAATACACAGTGATTGAGTTAATTGCACAATACTACTTTTATGCAGTATTATACAATAATACTGTTCTGGCTTACATACAAATTCGACTTAAGGACAGACCTTGGAAATGGAACTCGTTCTTAAACTGGGTACTGCCTGTATAATTAAACAGAAATTGAGGATATGGTGTAAAATTAAGATTCTGTCTGCCTCCTGTAATCCATGATTGCAGAATCTAATTTGGCCTGCCTTTAATAGCTCTGTGTGTGTGTGTGTGTGTGTGTGTGTATAAATAAATAAAACTTAATTTAAAAATAAATATTAAGGCTAGCTTGAATATACTGTCTCACTAGTTCTCTTCAGTAAGAAACATATTGCATAGCCTGTTATTTTACAATGTTGAAACTGGAATAGACTCACTTTATTATTCATATTCCTTTATAAAAAAAATTAGACAAAATATGAAGGAGGAACATAACATTACATCATCCTGTTAAGAGCTGGGTATGAGATTTATAGATATAATTGTTCTTAACAATATGCAGGTTAGATAGTGGAACTATGTGTGTATACATAAATAAATTATAACTTTGCAAAAATTTTAAACAATTACCTGATCTCAATTTGAATTTAATTTTACTTTTGTGCTTTAAATTTCAACTTTTGTCTCCATATGGCGATGTATTGTTCTGACATTTTTATAAATTTTCTATCTCACTAGTTTTCCTTCTAACAGAGACATTCTAGGGAGGGAGAGAAACAGAGGGAAACCAGACCTATGAATATTTAGTACTACAGGTAGTCCCTCCTTAACAACCATTCATTTAACAATGGTTCAAAGTTACGACAGCCTCAGAAAAAGTGCTTTATGATGTGTACTCACACTTACGACCATCACAAACTGTCACCCCCCCTCCCCATGGTCACCATGGTTGTTAAGCAAATCACGTGGTTGTTAACTGAATTCCAGCAAAAACTGTCCATTGGGGAAGCTGGATTTGGCTATGGTGATTCACTTTATGTCTGTCATAAAAATGGTCATAAAATCGGGTCTGGTCACGTGGTGACTCGGTTAACAGCCACCCCACTTAACGACCAATTTTCTGCTTTCTGTTGTGGTTGTTAAGCAAGGACTACCTGTATACCAAGTATTCAAAAGAAGTTGCTCACAAAGCATATTGATGCAAGCAAAGCAGCACCCTTCCTCAAAGTGTTGGACCTGGCTCTGTGGTTTGTGCATGCTGGTTTTGTGAAACACATCTTTCAAATGTTGCGCAGCCTGATATACATTACACTTATTTCATATATGAAACAATACACCATCATTAAACTGCAACCCAAACTTGTATAAATAAGAAACACTGTATTACTGTAGCTAATAGTGATTCAAAAGTCTTTTGAAAAATATCTGTCTTCATAGAACATGGACAAAACATTGCAAGTCTTGTTTGTGTTTCATGAAGTATGCATCTTTATCAACAGGTTTAATTTCTTAACATAGCAAGTCATGTACATGCACACCAAACTGCCACAGAGGAACTCTCTCTTCTGCTTGGTATTCGGGTTGAATTGTGTCTTTACATTTGTGAAGAGCATTATCAAATCTGGATGATGAGCAAAGGTTTTTAAAACGCAAAAAGACTAAGAGAGAGAGAGAGAGAAAGCACAGGTTACTGTATTATTGGAAGTGGAAATGTACGTGAGGTACATAACCATCCCAAACCACATCAATTTACTCATAGGCCATATTTGAATCCTATGGATACCTATTTTTTTTAATTTCACGCTGGTTTGATGTTCTTTTCAGTATCGAGATGATTAAAACAGCAGCACCATCTGCTGGCAGCTGAATAGTAGATTTCAGTGAATAAAAAATCAATGAGTTTTTGCAGTTCACTGGATCTTCATTCACGTGGTCTACTAGAAGTTACTAAATAACTGATATAGTTGGCTTGTATAGGAAACTACAGGATAATACACTTGATAAAAACAATAAAGACGAAAAATTGACTGCACAATATGTCTTCTGCCCATTTTCCACTGATTTCCCACTCCCATTGCCAACAGGTTCTTGTGTCTTGTTCCATTCTATTCTTAAAGGTCCCACAACCATCTGTTTCAAAGAAAACAGGATCCTACTCTGAATGTGAGGCAGAGAGAAACCTGTAGCTCAGATACTGCCATTTAGGGATAGTTAATCCTAGCTTGGTTGCCCGAGATAAGTGATTTATGGTTCCTCCCTTCATTGTCCTCCTATCTTGGACAATGCTGTTCAACATGTGCATTAAATATATGTGTGTGAGGAGACATTCCGAAATGAAGTCTGTGAAGCACCAGGTAAATAGAAAACTCATTGGCTCAGATCCAAATTTAGTTATGCTCAGATTATGAAACTGAGCGTGCTGTCATGATTTATTAGCCCTGTTGCTTTTTGATGGAGCTGTGGTTTGATCTTGAAACTATACATTGTTTCTAAATTTCAGTTTATAAATAAAACAATCTGTGGGTTGTACCCAGTGATGATTATATGATACTTTTACTGTTTATGGAAAGTTTCATAAAAGCAAAGCAGAACTCATTTTATATTTGTTTTTCTCACTATACTAATACTAATGTTAGGTGCAATTCTAGTCTTCCAGCTGGTTTTTATTTAAGTAATCAGTGACAGGCGATGAGTTAGATCACAATGTCACTGGGTTGGAGTTGCATATTTAATGTGTACTTTAATACATTGCTTCCTGAAATGCTAAGCTTGGCATTTCAATTCTATCAATCCAAAAAAACAGTTTTCAGTGACATGAACATATATTGATGTTGAGTATATACTAAGAGAGTTGCTTCTATGCTTAATTTATCCCTGCCATGGATGTAGATTTCTCTTTCAGTAAAAAAAAAAAAAAAGGAGCTGGACTGAAAACTAACTCTTGTAAACATATTACGAATAGGAGTATAGCCATCCTAATGGCAAACTCCCATGCAACAGCTCGTCTAGCAGTGAGAGCACAAACATCCTGCAATAGGGAGTATCTCAGAGGCATCTATGAGCTGAGAAATGTCAGATGGGTAGAGTAATAATAGCACCTATGGTGATTCTACTAGACATTTTGACAAGCAGTAGAACATCATAACTGTAGCCAAAATAATGTTTAAAGGTATTTCTCAGGTGCCTTATTTATTTTGTCAGCCACAAAAATATTAGCAACAGACTGTGCTGAAGAGCCTATTAGGCCACATCTGGAGCTGTTTCTTTTTTATCTAATTAACTAACAGTTGAATTGGGACACAAATTGCATGCGCTGCTTTCCTTTGCAGTTCTCTGTAGATGCATCAGTGTCACAGCAAGCATTACTGTTGAAAGAGATTGTGTTTGTTTTTGATGAGCTCTGCCATATTAAAAATGAGACACTCTGCAGGCCAGGTATTCAATATAAGCATCAGGTTTGCTGCATACTGTAATGTTTACTGTAGGGAAATTGTTTTGCCACAATCAGTAAATATAAAATAATGCATCATGACTATCATATTTATTTTAAAATTTAACGAGCATTATTTGGATAACTCTAATCTTTCCCCACATGCAGTTTTAACTGGCACTTTGATTAACAACTCTGGCCTTATCTAATTCCCAGCAAAGAACTGAAGCAGTCTTTTTCATTACTCTGATTTTAGATTAAAAATATTTTTTCTACTTAAACTAACATCCTGACACAGTAACAAGTAAATGACATTTAACAATATGTTAAATTGGTTTGCTTTGAAGCTCTTTTTTGGAACAGTTGAGTCAGGTGATCTGCTTCTTGGTGTTGCAAGAAATGTGAATATATCCAGAAATCAAATCAAATCAATCATTGTTATGGTCTTAAAAGTATGCTGTCAAACAAATGTAATCATGCTGTCTTCCCTCTTGGTATTCTTGTTCCAGTTTTGTCCAACACTAGTGTTAAAATCTCATGTCCAAAAAGGTTTTGCCGGCCATGGACATAATGGTTGGTGTGATATCCTTGTTGTGATTATGGCGTGGGTACGTAAATTCACAGAGGTTACTGTCAACCAGCCAAAACAAGTAGACTTAAATCGATTGGTGTGTGAAACTCACTGGTGGGAAAAAAAGGAACAAAAAAGAACAAAAAGGATGGGAACAAACGTTGGAAGCAGATTTGCAAAAGGCTGAACTGGTGCAAAGCTGAATTGATAAAAGACTGAAATGATGCAACGGTGAAACTTCATCAAAGTAGATGCACAAGCCACACTTCTGCTTATTTCAGCATCCTAATTCATGCCTATTTCACATCAGCAAGTGACACAAAAGGGAAGGGAAACAACATCAGAGAAAGATGAGGTGGGGATGGGGATGTATTTGCCAATGAGGCCAGCACTGTTTGTTTTGAGGCACTATAAATGCTGCAAGATAGTGTTGATGATTAATCTGGTCAACCCATTTCATGACTGCCTTTTTTTTCCTGAAACAAAAAATGGGTGAGGCTCTAAACTATTCCTAGGGAAATCTTTATTTCTATGATCTGTTATGGTTTTTCCCCTTCTAGCAAGCAAAAGGTATGGAAATCTTTAAAGTTGATTTCCTTTTAGAAAGAAATGTGACCAAGAATTAGTCTTAACAGCAAAGAGTGTAGAACAAAATTGTTAAGGTTTATAGAACACTGAGGATAGAACCCTTTCTGCTGATGCTTCTTTAACTAATCCACATATTGGGCAGATTTTAATTACTTCCATTTGGTGACATATCCTTTCATTCTCTTGTATACTGAAAATTTGCCTATGAAGTATTCTTTTTATTTGAAGTACAAGAAAGGCTAGGTAGATTGCTAATAATAAACAAATGACTAATTGGTATATTGTCTGTGCATGACTTAAAGTAATTACGTATTAAAGGAATTTAGGATCAAATAATGCATTTGAAGCATTTCATTTGCCTGTTTTGTATTTTGTTTCACTGTGCAGCTACACGCACAATTAGTTTTAGCTTTGGAAATACCGTATGGAGAAAAAGTTTAAACTATTTTTGCTGATCCCATTTTTTAAAAAGAAAAGGAAATGAAGAGCATGCAAATTACTGTCTAAGAAAGAAGACTATTTTTGTGTCATATGATATCACTTAATTGGGTAAACACTGGAGAAGAAGAAATGGTTGGGCATGGATTAAGTAAATTGAGTTTAATCTCACTGAAAGAATGTTTTATTGTGAATGTTATAAACTGGAGATTGTCCTCTTTCCACTTTTAAAAGAGCAGTATTAATCAGCTGCATAATGCCAAACATGCTTGAGCATTTGCCTCCCTAATAAAAATTCTGGCTTAGTATATTGTGTTAAACAGCCAAACAGGTTTGAGTGAATGTAAGTTTAGGATTCAGAAGAATAAATGTATCTTTAGTATTTCTTTACAGCAATATACTTTTCAACAGTTTGTAATACAATGCCTTTTTAGATTGGCAGCTTCATTTTATTTCAGGGGGCTTATTTCATCATCTTTTAGTTCTGATTAGACATCCCCAAAGCAACTTATGATATTAAACAGAGCATTCAAAACACAATAATCAATATATTAGACAATAACAGCAGTCAAAAGAGAAGACAGAATGGAGAAATATATACTCCCATATACTTCTTCATACCTCCATCATTATTATCTAAGATCAATGTAGCCCTGTCAAATGAGTAAGCTACATTGCAGTCTTTGGTGTCAGTTAAATCTTTTATTCTTCCAGATGTTTAGAAAACGATTTCAGTATTTTTTTCTTACTTTTTCCCATTGAATTTATTTTTGGTCTTATTATCAACTTCTTAATCCCTGTATGTATTTTATGTGTTTCATTTACTTATACACTTTCTTTTTAAAAACTTGCTAATCATGCAAATGATGAGGTCATGATTTTATACTGTAAGCTTTTTGTGCCCCAAATATAAGTAATTTGATTTCATGTTTTGTTTTGGCCAACAAAAATGAACTTTGCCTGTCTCCTTAGATGGCTTTTGTACTGATTTGTAGGGAGCCTTTCCCACTTTTGTGGGAAAGAGAGATTTCATGTTGCTCAAGAGGGCACAAGAGAATCAGGGTAAGCTCTGCATATGTTTATGCCTAGTATTTATAAACATTTTTGTACTATGAAAGTAATATTGTAGCCAGATCTGAAGCTTATGCAATTTGCCCTTGGTGCCACTACTGATTCGATTTTGTATAAACATAAATCAGTTAGCACATAATATTACTCTGAGTTTGCACTGACTCAAGATGTTTCCATTTCTTTAGGAAATGAGTAATACGTAAGATGTTGCTCAGTTTTGTCTATCAGACATTTTATGATAGAAAGCTCAGAGGAGGATGTGTATGATAAAATTTAAATCAAAGCTATTTTTTGCACTGAGTTGATCTGTGAGATAAAGATATATAAATATATCTTTAGTGATCTAATTTTCAATATTTCCCATATTTCTTTGAATTTTATGACAGTACATCTCATTGTTGGTGTTATATTTGTGATATAACACATATAATGGCTGGATTCACACATTGTGTTAACTCATTTTTTTAACCAAGGTTTATGCAATAATCCACGGCTGGCTGAGGTGGCATAGTAGCTGCTTGCTTTGTTTCTGCCATTCTTTGGGGGGGGTGGGGAAGTGAAAGTAGAAGGAATTGGTATGTTATCAAAGGCCAGGAAGTTGAACTGTTATCAGAGGTTAGGAATGTGCAAGGTCGCACCTCTGTGAGAACCAAATTGGCGCCTGGAAAGAGGGGGGTAAGAAGTAGTGGGAAAAGTAAAGTGGGAAAAGCATGGGCTTTAGTTTCAGCAATGCTTTGCTTAGAGTTGCATGTACATTCCAATAAATGAAATCTTTTTTGAACCTAACTTGGGTTGCATGAGATTTTTCTTCATTGGGATTTGAACATCGCAGACCTGACACATGGTTATTGAGGATGCTTGATGGAATTCTGCAAGACTCACCTTGGACTGTACAACAACACAGCTGTCTGTCCTAAAGAGTCCAAACCAAACGTTTGAGAAACATTTTCCAGGTCTCCCAGTGTGTTCCAAACACAGTGTTCCAGTGGGAACAGCAATCAGGAGTTGGTAAAGTTGAATCCAGACTCTGGATAACTATTTTTACTGACTGGCTAAAACTTTTCCATAATCCAGTTGGATTGGTCCATCTAATTGTTGCAATTTCAAATCCTCTTGGGGAAAAATAACTTGTACCATAGTATAGCCCAAATGGCTAACTACTTCCAACTACTCCTTTAATTTTACTGTACATTAAACGATCTTTAGTGATTGGGTGATTCTTTTTGTAAGCACTGGATGTAAGTATTTAAAATAAACTAATCAGAAATAAAAACTATAGCAGGTATGGAGCTTGCTACATGGTTGTATTGATTGACACATGACTTGCACTTTCCTGCTGATTTTGTGCTGTGGTTTTAATTCAGTTTTAATGAGGTTATTTTATTGTTCTCTACGTTGTGTATTGTTTTCTGTGGTTGTTTTAATTATGTGAGCTGCCCAGAGTCATGTTAGTCTCTGAGTAAAACATTAAGAAAGACATACTGCACAGATGTATCATGTATCTTTAAGTCCATGTTATGGGAAAATGTATGCATTAGAATCCTAATCCATTTTTTCCTAAATGTAGCTTTGGGAACAGAGAATGAAACAGTTACCTCATATGCCACTCAGAAAAGTTTATATTGATTTTGGAACTTTGGGGAAATGGAACATAGGGGAGAAAAAATGGCTGGGACAGAAAAAGCAAAGAGCTCTTCAGCCCCCATTTAATTCTCAGGTGCTGTCTTTCGAAATTGCTTTTTTCTAAAATGAAACAAATTAAAGCACCACTAAAGTCAACATTGGTGCTATAACATAGTCTGTGCCTGTGTTCCATGTACAGTTAATCCTTCTGTTCCCACTCTAGAGCAGAGAAAATTCCACTTGGCAATGATCAGGAACTAATTTACAGGTCATTGAGTCAAATTCGACTCTTGCTGACTGCAGTCAACTTGTCCTTAGCAATAATTCGTAGCTTTTCCAATGAAATTCTAATAATTTTTTTCTCCCTATCCATCCACTTTATCTGTTGTCTTTCCCTTCTTCAACTTCCTTCAACCTTCCCAAGTACAGCTATTATTTTAGTCCATCATCTCCTCACATCATATGCCCAAACTATATGAGCTTCAGCTACTGATCATTGCCAAAAGGAGCAATGGCATGGATTGATTAGTTCTTCAGCTCTTCATGACACTCTTAATAACCATTTCCAATTCCATAATTCAAAGGCTTCTATCTTATTTTTTTTCAGGATTTAGTTTTCTTAGCCATACTTTACCTTTGGAAAGACCATTACTTTTGCTATTCTGATCTTTGTTGTCATTGAAATATCCTTAACCTTCATTCATAATAATTCATAGCTTTTCCAATGAAATTCTAATAATTTTTTTCTCCCTATCCACCCATCCAAAACTATTATCTAGTTTTGTCCCTGCTTCTCCTCTTCTCCAGTACAAGGTCTATTTTTAGCTATTCTTCCCCCAAAATAAAACTATCTACCACCTTCAGTTCTTCACTGAAAATAGGTCACTGAGTGTACAAGTTGACATTACCCTTGTCTTCCAAATATTTAATATTAACTTGAATTTAAGTTTTAGTGAGTTCTTCTAGATGTTATTTACCTTAGACCAGCAGTTCTCAGTGGTCTGGAGATCACTGGAGGTCTGCAAAGTCAAATACATAAATATTTTAAAATTTCTCAGTTTTAATTTCTAATACAGTAAATATCAATAGATATAACCCACATAAAACAAAGCTGTTTGGAGTCCTCAATCATTTTAAAGAATGTAAAGGGGTCATGAGACCAAAATGTTTGAGAACCACTGCCTTAAACTTATGAAGTGGTATGTCTGTATATCTCAAACTGATAGTGTTTTATCTTTAATTTTGATTCCAGCTGTCATCTCTTCTACTTTTTCCATTTTATACTATATTGGTTCACTTTGGAAAACAGAGTCAGTTTAATTTACAATAGCTTTTTGTTTGTTATAAAGATTCCTCCAAAAGATTATTTGATATTTTGGCACATTAGCCTTAATATGTCCACAGTCTGGTATGATCTATAAGAAGGTCTTGCTGTAGCCAGTGAAGCAAAAGTAGGTCTTCTTTTATGCTCTTCCTCTCTGTATTATTTATCTTGTATTGGCTATCTGATCATGTGGCTGTCTACCTTTTCAGAAGCCTGTTCATTTGACATTTTTTTCTTCTTCTGTGGCTTTATTCTTTTTTGCAATATGTTAAACTAAACTTTGCTTGCATGAGGAAATAGGGCAGTAGCTCACTGAATCTGTTTTTAGATTCTTCCACCTGTTTTTAGAACAATAGATAGACAGACAAACAGACAAACTGATCTTTCCCAGTCTCTACACCACATGGTATTTTATTATGAGACTCACAGCTATCTGTTGACAAAGAGCTGTTAGCACTTAACTGCTGAGTAGCAGCCACATACATTCAAAATATACCACAGTAAGAATTTTAAATCAAAATCTACTAAAATTGTTTTATGTCCAAAATTTTGAGTACATCCTAGTAAAATAATTTTACCATAATATGTTAATGCATTCACACAAATATAGTATGATCAAAAAGTTTAAAGAAAGTATAGATTTATGGAAATCACTGCATTTGGGCAGACACATTTCTTTATTGTATCATGGAATCATGCTTCTCAGATTCAGTATGCAATTTGATAAGCTAATATATAGGTGAGCTTGTTGGCTTTACTAAATGTATCTCAACTACTTTTTCTCTGAGAAAATGGAAAATGGCTAAATCGAAGAAAATGTATACTTTTTGTTTTGTTTAGAGGCTCAAAGCAGCTGCTCAGTGAAATAATTACATATAATTTGAAAAAATGAAGAATATAAACAAATTGTGTAGCATACAAAACAACCTGTGGAACTTTTATTTGTAAGACAAAGTTATATTATTTTAACTTCTAAATGAATGTCAATAGTTTTAGGAATATGGCAAAGTTTAGGCTTAGAGCTATTTATAATTCTGAAGTAAAATCATGTACCTTTGTGTTATTTGTTAGTTGTGTTTATTTATGTATTATTTATTATGTTTAACCTAGAGGAAATAGCAGAACACTATGTCCTTTCAGTCAATGTATTTATGCAGCAATTCATTATTACTCATGAGAATTATGATAATAAATTATGATAAATTTCTGAATAATTTCTGATTACAATGACATATGACTATATATATAAAACTTTACACAAAAAAGCCCTTACTGATTTTTGTATTTAATCTTTTCTTAGGTGGAAAGACATGATATGAATACACTCAGTTTGCCTCTTAATATTCGCCGGGGAGGTTCAGACACTAACCTCAATTTTGATGTACCTGATGGTATATTTGAATTTCACAAAGTAAAACTCAGTGCAGATAGTCTGAAACAAAAGATTCTGAAAGTTACTGAGCAGATAAAAATAGAACAAACAGCTCGGGATGGGAATGTGGCAGAGTACTTGAAGCTAGTGAACAGCGCAGACAAACAACAAGCTGGGCGAATCAAACAAGTCTTTGAAAAGAAGAATCAGAAGTCTGCCCATTCCATAGCCCAGCTGCAAAAAAAACTGGAACAATATCACAAAAAACTAAAAGACATAGAACAGAATGGCTCCTCCAAAAGCACCAGAGATACTTCCAAAGACAGCCTAAAGGAAATCCAAAACTCTTTAAAAGATGCACATGGAAAAGCTCGTGCTACCGGCCAGGGCAATGAAAGCAGCAAAACAGGGGTTCCAGGAGTCTCATTGACACCCCCAGTGTTTGTTTTCAACAAATCCAGAGAGTTTGCAAATCTGATTCGGAATAAGTTTGGTAGTGCTGACAACATTGCTCACTTGAAGAGTAGCTTAGATGACTTCAGACCAGAAACTACTAGGGCATACGGTGGTAGTGCCACAATAGTAGCCAAGCCAAAATACACCAGTGATGACGAATGCTCAAGTGGAACATCTGGATCAGTAGACAGTAATGGAAACCAGTCCTTTGGCCATGGTGGGGCAAATGCTTTGGACAACCATGGAAAGCTTTCCATATTCTTGGAAGAACTGAGAGAAATAAAGGAAGCACAATCCCAATTAACAGAAGATATTGAGAATTTAAAAGTACAGTTCAAAAGAGATTATGGCTTTATTTCTCAGACCTTGCAAGAGGAAAGATTCAGGTACACAATTATATTTCATTAAAATTACTTTACACAGGCAAGTGAGAATATAAGTGTGTCAAGGAATGCAGCAAAGAAAAAAGTGAGTTGAAGAAGGAATGAAACCTTTTCACTCATACAATTTTCATTAGGCAGGGACCAGATTTTTTTTTTTTTAATAGCGTTATAGAAGTATGACATCTTGTAGATGTGACTTAATATTATCACCTGCAAAAAATTACAGTTTAGGGATTAAGTATGCTGATGATACCCAGCTTTACACCTCAGTCCCCAGGTTGATTAAGTGATGCTGTGGAATCCTGCCTCCATGTTTGGAGGCTGTGGAAGTTTGGATAGAGAAGAGGCTTCAGCTCAACCCTAGCAAGACTGGGTTTGGAGGGCCCTGGTTCCAGGAACTTACCATCTCTTGTTCTGGATGGAGTTGCACTACCCCAAGTAGAACTTGCTCCTGGAGCAGGTAGCAACCATGGCCAGGAGGGCCTTTGCACAACTTCATGTTGGATGCCAGTTATGCCCATTCCTGGACTGGGAGGCTCTTTTCACAGTCACTCATAACTTGGTCACCTCCCAAATGGGCTACTGCAATGCACTCTATCTGGGGCTGCCCTTGAAGAGCATCCAGAAGCTACAGCTGGTGCTGAGTGCAACTTGTAGGCAGTTATGTGCACTCCTTGATCAGCACACATTGCGCTGCTGCTCCATGAGCTGTGTTGGCTGCCGTTATGCTTCCAGGTTCGATTCAAGGTGCCAGTGATGACCTATGATGGCCTTCGTGACATGGGACCAGGTTATTTGAAGGACTGCCTTCCCTGGATGCCATCTACCCATCCCATTAGATCCAGCAGGAGAGGCATGCTTCAGGTCCCATCCATTAGAGAATGTTATCTGGCAGGGCCCAGGAAGAGAGCCTTTTCTGTCATTGTGCTCACCCTTTGGAACATCATCCCCCTGGAGATCAGACTGGCCTCAACTCCACTGACCTTTTGTAAGACTTAAAGATGTCATTTTACCCCTGGGCTTAGGGATCTGGATGTGCAGTAGAGCCTATATGGTAGTTGTTTTGAGTGTTGCTGTTTTATATATCTTGGCTGTGGATTATGTTATATATTTTATATGGTTTTCTATAGTTTTCTATGTTTTAAGATTGTATTTTGTTCTTTTGTAGTGGTTTTAATTGTTGTAAGCCACTCAGTCATGCATTTGACATGGGTGGCTATATAAATTGAAATAATCAATTACAGTTTGATTTTTAAAAAGTCTAAAATATATAGCTTACATATAAGGCAGCTTATACTCACTTCATATCCTGATTTTAAAAAAGGATAACCTACAAATGAGATTTTTAAGTTATACTTTAATTAGATACACTATAAATTACATCAAAAGTAATTTTCATAAATCTTTTTGTTGTTGAAATTCATATGAAGATATGAGCGCTTAGAAGACCAACTAAATGATCTAACAGACCTTCATCAACATGAAACAGCCAATTTGAAGCAAGAACTGGCCAGTATTGAAGAAAAAGTAGCATATCAGGCTTATGAGCGGTCACGTGATGTTCAGGTATCAACTTTTAAAAATTAAATAATAAAGTTTCCTATTTGTAAAGAATATTAGTGCAAAGAACCCTTTTGCACATTCCCATCCAGAAAATTAATTTGCAGAAGGCTAATAAGGTTAGTTTGTTGCAAGGAAAAATTAATTGGTTGTTAATAAGAAGTATGATAATTTCCTCTGAAATTTACTGAGAGTTAAAAAAAATTGGCTCAACTTTTCATCATCAGTATATTCAGAGAAAGCCATCACTTTTTACATCTTCATCACAGAGAATGGAAATGTCTGAACTGTTTTGTTATCAAGGAATATTTTAAATAGTTTATGCAAAATGGGGGTAATCTTTAAGATTTAGATCTAACTTCTCCAATGATGAAGAGACTGGGAATTCTGAGAATCATTTTCCAGCACATTTTCCAGCATGAGTTTGGAATAATCTCGTGCTGGAAATTATTTCTTCCACTGATCAGATAGGAATGGAAATCTATTTTGTGCATAAGTTCCTTAACATTTTGTTCCACTTCTTCCCCTTCCTGTTTTTTGCCAATAGGAAGTTTTGGAATCTTGCCAGACACGGGTTGCTAAATTGGAGCTTCACCAGCAAGAACAGCAAGCGTTACAATCAGAAACTGTTAATGCCAAAGTCCTACTAGGAAAATGTATAAACGTAGTCTTGGCCTTCATGACTGTTATCCTAGTATGCGTCTCCACCATAGCAAAGTTTATAGCTCCTATGATGAAAACCCGTTTCCATATTATTTGCACATTTTTTGCAGTAACTCTTCTTGCAATTTTATACAAAAATTGGGATCACATTATCTATGCCATGGAAAAGATAATTATACCAAGATGAAACCACAAGTATGGAGACTTTCTTTTTTTATTATTTTAGACATCCAAACAAACTAAGAAATCTTGTAATCTAACCAGACAGATTAGATGAAGACTTTTTTTTCCACCTGGACATAAGCATGTAAGACGGAAAACTCCTGATAATGCTTTCACCTTATCAGTCACAGTGTAAGGAATGAAGTGAAACTGTTATGAAATGGATGATGTGTATACATCTTTTTGCCTTAATCCAATCAACTTTTCTACACTGCAGATTTCAGCCAAATTGTGTATTAAAGATATTAACTAGATAAGTGGGAAGAATACAGGTAGCCCCCAGTTTAAGAATGAGTTCCATTCCCAAGGTCTGTCCTTAAGTTGAATTTGTATGTAAGCCAGAACAGTGTTATTGTATAATACTGAAGAAGTAATATTGTGTAATTACCTCGAATTATTGTGTATTTAACTCAAATTTTGCTACACTAGGCTGTGTACTTAACTATGGGTTGTCCTTAAACTGGGCATTCTTAACCCAGGGACTACCTGTAACAGAAACAATCATAGTTGGGAAAATGTGTTTTACTAAATGGAAATCCACAATGTCCTATCTTTATCTAAAGCATTTTCCTTATGATGTATTTCTAATTAATAAGTTAAGATGTCCGTGTCTTAGGAAATGCTAGTTAAATTCCTCAGATTGCCTGATGATCAACATTCCTATGGTGGGAACTGTGCTGAAGTGAAATATCTTCAGTTAAGGTATTTGTATCGATTTTTATCCAATAGTCATACAGTATATTTAACTGTCTAGAATTATTTTGCCTTTCAAATTAGTTGTCCACTCTGATTTTGTTTCATGATCTTAAAGATAACGTCCCTACTATTGAATGAAAGAAATCAAGCATTTGGTTCTTCAGTTAATCCAAGAGGGGACTCCTATCTTACAGCAACATTTCTGTAGCCTACCAGAAACCCCATTTATCATAAATGCAAAAAGATAAGAACAACTTTTCATCTTCTTTCAGACATTGAAGGGGTTATAATCATTGTCAGCAACGCACAAATATACACAATAGTATCAAGGAGGAAACAAAACTAGTGTAACAGAACATTTTGTTTGGTAGTTACAAAACAAAGGACCAGGAAGAGTGAACTGAGGCCAACCATTGCCTCTCTCCTCCCAACCCCCCCCACCCCGCCCATTAATCTGGAGTAGCTATTTCATCACAAATAAAGAACACACCTCTATGAGCTAGCTTGATGACCTGGACACCCTCCCTATATGCATCATTGATTGTGAGATGGTAGTAGTATCTACCTATGCAGTCAGTACATGCCACTTCATGCACTGCTGTTAGAACCCCGAACATACATACATACATAGTCAGTGAACTGCATATATGGTAAGCAGCTGGCCTTCTAACTAGAAATGGTTGTGATCGTGCTGCACCCAGGGAAAGAATGAAGCACTGGCTGAAACAGCAAGTCCCTCTTCTACCTCAAACAGTGGGACCTCTTAAGCCTCATTTTTCACGTCTGGTTACTATCTTTCCCTCCTCTATTCCACCCTCCCTTTAGCTTCCTTATCCAGCTGTCATTCTGTATGATAGTGAGCAATACTGCTTCTTTACCAATTTGTAGTAATATTGGTGCAGTATTCTCAAATTAGTGTGTTTCAGCCTACAGTAACACCGTAATCACTGTGAAGTTTGTATTGAATCAAGACTTCATCTAAGAATACCCTCGTATAATCTCCTTGAACAGAATTGGCTAGGAAGTGAAAAGGTGGGAGATATAATGGTGTGATTATGTTCCTTGTTTGTTTTAAGATGCATCAGCATCTATTTTACTTTTAGCACTTTCTTGTAAATTAACTTGGTTGAACCTTAATGAAGCCATTCACTGTAATCCTTTTGCACATCTCCTGTTGGATTGTGTTTCTACTGCATTTCATGAATATAATGGTATGGATAAGTGCATTGTCCAATATGGTTTTCCATCTTTTGAAAATTTGAATGTGTTAATTCAAAATGCATGTGAGCACAAGCACAGGTCTCTTTAAAGTGTTCACATCTTTTTTCAGGCTTCACATGAACTTGAAAAAAGGCACAGCTATTTTAACAAGTCAAAAAGATGTGACTACTTTAAAGAGACGCTGCAAAAGTATTTCCATGCAGAATGAAGCAACCCCTCCAAATCATGTTTAAGTATGTGCAACAGTATTGTACAAGATGTAAATAGTGATAATGCTTGCACTATAAAATGATTTATAATCAATATGTGCAATTTTATTTTTTTTAAATACAGCTGGACTTAACAGTAAAAACAAAAGCCCTTGACTGTATCAGGCAGTGCCAACATTAAGTTGATCATATTGAGTCCTGTTAACTATTACTAGTAATCTAGTAAAAACAAGAGGCATAGTTTTAAAGCTATCATTTAACTAATTAGTCCTATAAAATTCTGATCAACCTCTTCATAACTGACACAAATATCATATCTTACAATCTGCTGTTAATATACTTTCTTTCCCTTCAGTGAGTCTTATTCAATGAATGCTTTGCATAGAAAATTAAAGAATTTCAGATTTTCTCAAAAGGGGAAAAATAAACAGGGTTCCTACTGTAAGTCCATATCCTATTTTTTCAACGTCTCAAATTAATAAAATTCTAAAATTTCCTTTTAGAATCCTGTTCTTAATAAATTATGTCACATTTGACTATTTCCTTCACACAGTATATTAGGAGCATATAATTCCTATTAATAATTTATGTTCAAACCAATTTTAGTTATTTAGTAATTGAAACAGATTGCGTACAACTCTGAAAATTATTCTGTGATTCTGTGCAAATCATAGATTAGGTTGGATAGCCTTGGAGATGATTTTATTTTTTTCAACTTATAATAATGAAGTTATTTCTGGATCTTTTTTCCCCTGGACTTCACCCTTCCCTTTATTTTGTTGTTTCTGTCACTAGGCTTGTGGGGCAGCTTTATATGCCTTTCCATCTATATACATACTGCATGAGGAAGTTTATAAAAATTCATAATAAGGATGTTCCAGATTCTAAGCCAACAACTATGCTCCGCATTCAGAAATATTTGTATACTTCTATTTGCAAAAGGCAATTTGCACTTTTAAAACTATTTTTCTAGACTACTGATTATTCTTTTATAAAGCCTGTTTCTGATTCTAGTTCAATACTTTTAAATTGTTGAGCAGAATAAAGGACTGCTTCAGGCTAAATATCTTGGCTCTTCCCCTGTCTGGGAGGACAGTGTTTATATATCATGCAGCCTGTCTTGAGAATTATAAACTAGTTAGGCATAATGGAAAATACTATTTGGTCACCAGTGCTGAGGCAAGATTCAGTTGGCACTGTAGCTAGCTAGTTTCTGTACATGGAATATAGGTAGGCAGCAAAAGGTCTGAGGGGAGTATCCCTCAGGATACAACAGTAATATGTATTTTTCTCAATACATTACCCATTGCTGTGAATGATGATCTCTTGTTTACATTTGCCTATTTATATATTATACATCGAGTCACCTCTTAGTAGTTCTGTTTTTCTTTTTATGGAAAAAACAGTGTTATGCTATTGTCTGTTTCTTGCTACTTTATGGTACAGTCCTCCAAATTCTTTTGCTATGAGCCATCTTCTATTTCACTGGGAGATGTTCATGTTCTTACAGTTGAAATAAACTGAGTTTTTGCAGCAGTGCTTGGAGTCACAGAAACTGCACAACAGTGAAAATGTATTTCTATTCACTTATTCGTGTGAATAATTAAAAATGTTAACCTAGAGAATGCCAAATGCCATGTCAGGGCTATCTCTGTTTTCTTGAAATCTTAGATATTTTTTGTACATTTTTGGTTCTCAGCCTTAGTTCAAAAACAGCTAGTTGCAATTTTCTAACCAGAAAACTCACTTTGCTTTAGATTTTGACACCATTTAGCCATATACCAAGACACACTACCAATATTCCTGTATCAAATGTAGCTTGCTTAATTAAATGACTGCTGCTTCATAGAAATCATTGACTAGCTTAAGAACTAAATAAGGATGCAATAGAATTAAGCATTGCTGAACAAAGGCAGCATGCTAAAAGCATTCAAGGCTGTTTGCAACCAGGTTACCTTGCTATAAATAAACTATATACATAAGCCTTGCCAAATTGCTTATAGACACAACACAGTTTTTCCTGGTGCTAAATGAAGTATCCAAAACATTAGATCACAACATGTCAATGTGCTCACAGTTCCCATCTTAAGGATCCTTTAGACTCAGAAAAAGAAGCAGAATGTTCATTTGAATGCTTCCCATTTTTTTTTCTGCATCAATGTAATTTTTTTTTTCTTTTGTGTCCTTTGAAGTGAAGAGCCAAGAAATTGAGAATGTATGGGAAATCTCAAATCCTGGAATAACTTCCCATTATATTTTAACTATTAATTTAGGTGCCTTGAATGAAAAAAAAATCTATAAATCTATATGATCATTTTGAATACTAAATTTAGAAAACAGGATCCCCTTCTCCTGTGTCCATCTACCCAGATCATATAGGCCACCTGAGAAGAGCTTGGAAGAAAGCATTTCTGGTAGCTGCCCCCAATCTTTGGAACTCCCTTCCAGCAAAGATTCAGCCAGCTCTGTTCCTCTGGACTTTAGGAAAATGGTGAAGATTTAACCTCTTTTGTCTTGCACAGGATGAGGGTGTGTTATGGCTGAAAGTGAGATTTGCAGGTGCATGACATTTGTATTGCTTGATTTTTTTAAAAAATCCTTTTTGATTTTGTTATTTTACATAAATGTGGATGTTTGTCTGGAGGGGTGTCCTTTTATTTTAAAACTGTTAGCCACCCACAGCCTCTGGAAATGGATAGCAAACAACTAAAACAAACACCTTCCCTCTGGAGCTCCCTCTATGTGTGGGGCCAAGGGTAATTGGCCCTCTTTAATAGGCTCTGCCATAGCTGCATTCCTCACTTGGGTTTACTTGCTGAGGATGTATGAATTCTGAGGATACCAACAGGGAAGCTACTGGCAATATTCCAAATCTAGGGGTAGAAAACCTTAATATTTGAATCTGAGGGAAGGGAATGCGGCAATTAAAGAACCTGAGAACAGTTACTGGGACCAAGGAAAATCTGTTCCCTAGGCTTCAATTTCCAATTCAGGTGTTCAGAAAAAATGGAAAGCAGGAACTCAGGTAAGACTGTAAGCAGGAGTTACTGACTTGGGGGAAGATGAGAAGAATGATGATGTTGCCTAAAGCAAGTGTGATCCTCAGAATTAGCATGATCACAGAACATGTTCTGGTTCCCAACATTTCCTAAAAGCCTGTGCATCAGACAAATGATGTGGTTATGTTGGAAAGACTGGGCCCCTTCTTTATTACCAAATCATTCTGTTTCTCTACATATATCTGTGCAGAGAAAACAGTGATCTGACAATGAACAGAAAAAACAAATAGATTAATGAATTGTTCATAATATTAAAAATGTTCAAAAGATTAATGTACAATTTTAGTACAGACATTCCAACAAAATTGATAATCCTCAAGCTAAGGGATAGCATATAAATCAATTTGCTTAAATTGTCTTAAAAGGAATAAATTAGTTTTTAAAAAGCAGCACTTTGAATAACAACTAATCTTAAGTATTCTTGCTTGGAAAAAAATTCTAATCTTCCTCTTACGTCACATCCCATGCTACCTTGTTAATCAGGTTGTGTCTTTTTCTTCTTTTTTGTTTCAAAACTGGAAAATCTTTTTCCCAAATATTAAAATAGGACTGCTTGGCAGTGATGCATATTATGTTAGTTCTAATCAAGTTAATATCTAAATTCAAAACCATCCACACACACATACTGTACACACAAGCATTTGTAGGCCGTTTTTATCAATAAAATCTTTAAGGAGTGAAAATAATAAGAGAAAAAATAGTAATTAAACAGCAGCAATAATAGCCAATAGTGTGATACAACAAAATCATGTGCACAAACATAAAAATGACAACAATCAATTCACCAGTACAATTTAAGCTGACAGAAACGTATCTTCAAAACCTCCTTAAAAGACTTACGAAAGAGCCTCAGAAACCTTCAGGGAAAATTAATTCAAATTACTGCACTATCCTTTTCTCTCTCACTTCTCCCTTAAATTGCAAATGAACAAGGGAGAAGGAGTTTTCTTTCTTGCAGTAAGTGCACAATTGTCTATAGAGCCAGCAGTAACAGCCAGTTCCAACTTCTTGGGAAATGTACTAATAAAAAACAGAGGTCAACTAAAATCAACTGAGGAACAAGCTTGAAACTTGTTCTTTCTCCCTGTGTCGAATATATTTACTAAGAATACGTTGGATTGTTTCTTTGCTATTAGACTGCCTTTGCGTTCATTTTGTAACTTCCTGTTATTGTTATAAATATGGGCATGCAATATGGAGGATAGGGAGTGGGGGAGACAGGCAGATTGGTTATGCCATGCTGGGAGACTGTTGTTGGCTGAGGTGAGGGAGGGAAGAAAAGTGGGAAGGCCAGTGCTCAGGCCACGTAGAGGAACAGCGTGGATAGTGGGTACTAGCCTTACTCTTTTGATCTGCAAAATCACTCTATGATTGTAGATTTTGTTTCAGCTGAAACCCAGAATAACCAAATTGTTTTAGGTTTTGTTTCTGCTGAACCACAGCTAATCCAAAATGGTTTGGCAGAACTTTCAGAATATATTTTATTTGGAGTTCAAAACAAGATATATTTTACATTTCATGCACATCCTTAGGTATAATATTTTCTCAAAACATGCATCTGTTTGCCAACTACCCATCTTAAAATGTATTCTGGAAGACAATTGAGTCAAACATTTTGGAAGCAAACAATTCATACTTAATATTACTACACAAGTAGTTCACAACAGAATCACTCCAGGAGTAATAGCTGATTATTTTAATTTTCATTCACATTATTTTATATATTTTTTATTATTATTTTCCTTAAACTGTGTCTTATTTATGGAATTGTATGGTGCTTTTAACTTCCTCAAATTATCAGTGAAGACTGTTTCATTACTGAACACAAAATACAGTTTTGACAACAAGCATCAAGGATTTAAGTTCTATATGCCTATTTTATTGTTTAATTCCTTCTGAGAAAGAAAATCTTCACGTTAAGAATTATTTGTACTATAGATTCTATTGCATAATGTCAATGCCCTTGATTATAGAATGAAAACATGCAATATAGAACTAAATAAATACTTTGTTACATACAAATTCTGCATTGAATAAAGGTAATTCATTTTAATAAGAACTTTACAGACTATTGAAACATTTGTACAACTATCTCATGGTATAGAAGTTATTATATAAATCCAGGTTTCAAATATTATGAATTTTGAAGGCAGTGCACATACTACTTGCATGGTGAATGGTTGAACTGTTTTGTAAAATTTTAATTTATTACTGATGTTTTGTGGATTAAATTGTACCTCAGGCAGCCTTTTCTCCTCCTCCTTACTTTTTCTTTGTAAGATAATTACAACTGGGCATCATGTTTAAAAGTCTACTGAACAATCATTTGCACTGAATTGACATTTTGTCATTGTATATGTAACATATAATCATGCCATGTTTGTTTTGTGTGGCACTGTATAAATATAAATGTGCTAGAATTCTTTATTGTGTTCTGCAGATTTCATAGGGTATTAGAACTGCCTCAAGGAGACACTGACTTTTATTTTTAAATAAAGTTTTTAAATGTAGTTGGTATTATTTATTTAAAATATCTACTGAACTACCCAATTTGATTCAAAAAGTATTTTTTGTGTGTAAATACATTTTCATGTAAACGGTATTTTATTTATTACAATTATTTTAATTATTTGTGGGATTAAAACACTTATTCAGTCAGATGAAGATTAGAACAGCAGCTAAATTTACTGCATTTCCCGTTAAAGGAAATAAAAACTACCTTTCTAGATTAGGGGAGATATAATCACTAGATCCAGTTGATCTCTCCAGGGTGGGAGGATGTTGGTGTTTCCAGATACTTTGTTGGCATGGCGGGGTGAGGTAGGCAAATTTAGTACATAAAATGGTTCACAAAGCCTGAGATCTGTAGTGACATTGCAGAAGATTGAGTGAGGAGATAGGAAGTATAGTGGGGTGTCAGATTTTTCACCTCATATGAACAGGTTAAAAGTAGTCTACTGCTTTTCCCACATCTACAGTATTTGTTCTTGGACTTTTCTCAAATGTAGAAAAATTGACACAAAGTGATATAAATGAATCTTCCACCTAGCACCAGGCTATTCCCTAATAAGCATACCTGCAAAGACCCAGGCATATTCAGATAAGGATGTCGTTGGCACTTGGCCCAAGTACAAGCTTTTGGTTAGAACAAAGATTTAAGATATAAAAGGCAGTAAGAGACACTTGTACTTTTGGGGGCTTCGGTGTAGACCATCCCGAAGGTGCTACACCCCATTGGACTGGCTGCAGTATTGTCCACTGCCTTGAAGGAGCCTCTGGCAGCAGAATTGGCAAGTGTTTTGGTGATATTTCTCTTATACTTCTCTCTGAACTTTAAATCTTATAGCAAATAAACATATATAGCATTGCCTACACTCCTTAGATGTAGTTATTGTCCATGAATCCTAAAAGAACTTCTTGGCTTGGCTGGTCACTGGCGTCAAGACAAGATCATAATGATACATGGCTAACAAAGGATATGATGCTTAGCCAAAGGGATGAGAAAGGATAACATGAATAAAGGGCAAACGTAACAGTTTTTATGTAGAAGTATTAGTTAAGCAAAAAGCTTAAAACGTTTCACAGCTAAAAAGAAGCCACTGTGAAACAACTAGGCTTCTCAGTGGGAAGGGAATAGATATATCCCATATATCCTTACTCTGATTATGATGGTAGTCTGGAAATATTATGAGAAATGACTTTCAGACCTTCATCTGCTTAATTTTTCATTTTTTAACAATATTTCAGCCAACGTCATTAAAAGAGTATACCTTAAGATAAATCAGTTCTCACCAAGAGAATGCAGTACAGTATGTATAATGTCTAGATTTCATCATGAAGTGATGAATCAAATATTTCAACTACAGAAAACGGCTGGAAAATCAAAACCTTTTCTGCAATGCTACCAATTTCTGATAGATTTGTAAAACATGTATTTTTCCCTATTTCCTCTAAATTTAGTATATGTGATAATTTTAAATTTTTGGTAGATTCAGTTCAGATATTTTACACACACACACACACACACTAATCTAATACAGTACATTATATGTTGTATAAGAAAATGCTTTTTGCTTTTCAGGTTCATTAAATCATTTGAAGATCTCTAATCTTGACTGCAAAATACACATAGATGACCTAATATGCATCCTATGAGCTACCTAAGCCTATGTACATTTAGTCTTAAATAAACTTGCTGAACTGTATGTAATTTCCTTATTAAAAAAAAAGAACAGGAACTATGACTGCTTCAGTCACCTATCATCCTTGGCTACTACATGGATGTAGCCCTATATATTCTCATCTGGCAGCAGGTTCCATTATACACACAGGGATTTTTACAGATTGGTTCAGGATAGAGAAAAGAATGATACAAGGATGCAAATGCAAATTGTCTTTGCATCTATTTAACTTATTTTATAAGAATGGCACCACTGGAGTAAATAGCAGCTGGAGTCAAAATAGGTGGTCAAAACAGTATCTGTTTGAGAATTTTTTAGCTGAAAGAAAACTGAAAGTTAATCATGAAAGTAAAAAGTTTGCCATCCAGGTTAAAGTTAAATGTTAAGAAGTCAGTGGTAATATTTGCCTGCAATGCTTAAGTGACCTTAATGTAGATAGCAAAGAAGTAAAGGTGATTGTTTTGTTTGATTTCAAGAAGATAAGATTGTCACTGTGCTAGAGAAGAGTTTAATCTCAAGCAGAAAAGCAATGACACATTTAGACAAGATAATGAAGAATAGGGATATTCCTATAACAAAAAAGTCAGAATCCTAAAGGTGATTTGTGCAAGCTGAACAGTGAGAAAGACTGAAAGAAAAAAAAGACTCCTTCAAATACTTTAAGTTATATATTAAAAAACGCGGGATAAAAATCTAACAATAATACTAAATTACCATTTTCGAGGCAAATATTAAGAGTAACTCGGACTGCCAGAATTAGTCCTACAGCAAATAAAAGCTGGCAGCTTGAGGGGACGATCAGTAAGCAGTAAGCATCACATATTTAGGACATGTGGTGACAGGCCCGAAAAAAAAAGTGTATGCTTGCGAAATTGAAGAAAGAACGGGGAAGTCATGGACAGACTGATTGATGGGATTAAGCTATACACTATTCCGAGAGGCGGCTCGAGATAGCGAGCCTTCACCACGCAGTCACTAGGAGTTCTGCTCGGAAGCGCCCTGACCAAGGACGTTAACACCGGAAGGCAGAACTTTCTGTCCCCGGAAGATTCCAAATGCTGCTGCTTTACCACAGAAGCGACCTCGGCAACCATACTATTGGCTCAACACTAGAAGGGAAGGAACAAGCCCCGCCTCTTATCTTCGCGCGTCACCTCGCGCTTCGCTTCCCATTCCAACGCAGCGATCCTTTTTCCGCATTCCCGTGGTACTTAGCGACGAAGACCTAAACCGATGAGGGGTTCAGCCGGCAGTTTAGAAAATGGAAAGGTAAAAGTGTATACGGGTTCCGAGAGGACTCAAATAAAAGCAAAGGGGCGGGGCAATGGTCCTGAGGCGCCATTTTTAAACAGCCGAGGCACCTGGTGCCCGCTCTGAACTGGTAGGTAGGGGGAAGAGAGGGGAGAAGGGTTTGGTAGGGTTAGGGTATAGTACTTCTCGAGACATTTGGGGACCCACGGTTGTCTTCTTCAAACGTGGCTTTGCTGCAAAATTTCGTACTGTACAGGGTTCCTTTTAATGAATTCATACGCTTCCGCGTTAAGTCGCGGCAGCCTTTCCCGGCCTACTAGACATTATCGTTGGCTGGAAACTGTCGAAATTATAGTCTCGATGCATCAGAAGTGACGTTTGCTTTCCCATTCTTTTGCTGACTGATGAGGAAAAAAAATGCTATCCGGTTGGGAACCTTTACTTGACTGTTGGGAAACTGATAGTGTTATACAACGTAGGGAAATTGGTATGACATCGCTGTTTTCTTACCTTCTGTGCGAAATCTCCACGAGAAATCTCTAGTGATATCCTAAAACAGACTGCAGTCCTTTGCATGCTAACTGGGTGGTGATAAGAGTAACTAGAGATTACTAGGGTTTACATCTGAGCAGCTGTTTATGAGATTGTACTGAATCAGATTTAATGTGGCATGGTCTTTCATCACCTGAAGCTTACTTAGGGGAAAGAAAGGCATGAAAGTTTGTAATTATTGTAACAGTCCAAGGCAGCTTAGTTATTTTTGTAAGTAAAAGAAAAAAAATCCTCAAACATCTATTTCTATCTTTGGCAATAATAATAAGAAATACTACATAAGTAATATTTTTTATGATTATTGTACCCAAAATATGTTGTCTGAAGCGGCTCTCCTTATTAGTTAAACCACCTTGATGCTTGTTTTGATATTATTATTTTTTGACTCATGAAACATAATCAGTGGTTTTCATGCTTTCAATACCACTACCCCTTAAAATGCTCAGTTAATATGTTTTATTCACTCTTTTTTTTTTTTACTGTCATGAATAAAACAAATGATTTCATCAGAATTAGAACTGGACAAGTAATAAATATACCACCTTCTAAAATATCTGTAGCTTTCACCATAGCTTCTTGATCTAGGCTTGCTTTTATCACCACAGTAGGTTGGTCATCTCATCACTACAGCATCCAACAAAAACTTTGTGTTTTGAAAGGCTAGAAATGGAAAATAATGGATAAAAATACTGGACTTCACTAACAGATTAAGCCAATACTATTAGACACTGCAAGACACTAGTCCTGCTACTGTGATTGACAAATTGTTTTAACAGATCTATGGATTTTGTTGTTGTTCAGTCGTTAAGTCGTGTCTGACTCTTTGTTACCTCATGAACCATAGCCAGGCCTTCCTGTCTTTCACTGCCTCCCTGAGTTTGCTCAGTTTCATGTTCATTGCTTCACTATGGATTTAGCAACTGTCAAAATTCACTCTAGACTTGGCACAAGTTTAGGCAGAGTGGAAATGCTGTCAAAGCCCACCTTTCAGAAGCCAGCTGTAGGGTTGCCCAGGCAAAAGCAGGAATGCTGCTGCTTTGCCTGGACAAGCCTTATCTTTTCAAAAAGTATATCCTTTCCCCAAGTTACTTGCAACCAAACCCTGAGCGGGGTACAACCCACAATTTGAGACCTTTGTGCTAAACTATATTTAGTGCATTCTTGCAAAGGTAGTCATTGTTTTTGGTAATCCATAGTATATAGCTTAGAATTGTACACAAATCCATCCAGTTGTGGTTTATTAACATACCCCAGTGGGTATGTTTCAGTAGTTTGTATGAGAAGGAAGAGATATTAAAAAGTGAAAGAAGGGGATAGGTATCCTCATCTACTTTTAGTTCTGGCTATAAGATTGCTTAATTTCACGAAACCTCATTGTACAATCTGAGCTGTAATGGAATGTGTTGAAATGGAAGATAAATTGCCCATTTTTTACTCTAGAGAAATTACTTTTAGCATTTTAAGTATTTAGAAAACTTCCCACAAGATGTCAGTATAATCCCAATAGTTTTCTTATTGTATATTTATTTTTTTCTTACTATTTCATTGGTGTTAATAATTAATATACAGATTTAAGAGCAGTTTACAAAGAAGCAAAACTAAATATGAATAATATATGATAACTAAAATATTTAAATAGGGAACTCCCTACATATTGCTGTATAATTTTCTTATATTTTATATTTATTTTATTAGTTAGATTTGCATCCCACCTTTTTCCAGGAGCTCTAGTCAGCATGCGTAGCACTCCCTTCAATTTTTCTCACAATAGTCTTGAGAAGTAGGTTTGGCTAAGGAAGAGTGACCAACTTAAATTCATGCAGCAAGCTTCTCTACCTGAGTCTTATTCACCATGGTAGCTCTGTTTTTAATGTCCATAATATTCTTTTGAAACTCCACATTATTTCTAACAATTCATAGGCAGGACTGCTGCAAAGCCTAGGATAGAAGGATATTTTAAGGATAAAAATACATTTTACAACTTTTAAAAAACGCACAACAAAAAAAAAGTCCTATTCTTGAGGTTTGACTTTTTAAAATTATGTTTTCCTTTAGATATCTTTAAATGCTCAAAGGTTATAATATGGCCAATTGCAGCACTCTGCTACTTCTAGGTTTGTTTTAGTGCTCATAATGATGGGGTATGTTGACAAGAATAGAAGTAAAGCATTCAAATGTTATAATGGCTGTGTTTCTAGTTAAACCAGATGCATTCTCATCAAAGGATATGGACAACTTGATTGGCTTTCATGCAAAGCTTCAAAGTTCACAGTATCCCTCAGGAATGGCTCTTTTATACCCACAGGGATGTTCAACACTCTTGTAAAGAAAAAAAAAAGTTCAGATAATGGTGAATTATGTGTAGTGTTCACAAATTAGCATGTTTGGTTTACTGTGAATGAAACTGAATTGTAATTAATGAATATATATTCTTAGTGAATGTCTGTTTGGTGGAAAAATGAAGCTTTGCAACATGGACTCAAGGAAGATTTTTTTTTTTTATTATGGTGTACTGACTATTAATTGGGTGCTTTTTTGTTTGTACAGATAATTTGGCCTCTGGGGATGTCCTTTTGAGAGAAAGCAGTCTCTATGACGGTGGTAGTCTTACACTGACAGCATTTTTACCTGATTGTCATCTCATTAGTATTCAGTCAAAATGGATGCTTTGCCGAATATCCTTTCTCCAGTGGGTGGGAGTGGTGATCTTGTCAGCTCACAAGCAGAAGTACAAAAACTGTTAATTGATGAAAGGATGCGTTGTGAACATCATAAAACAAACTATCAAACTCTAAAAGCAGAACATACTAGGTATAACATTTTCTTTAATAAAAATGTGTTATTTGCAATATATTTCATGCATTAAAACAAGTAGTATTCCAGAACAGTATTATTTTGCGAACTTTTTTATAGTAGTGTGATTTAAAAAGTTGGATTTACATGATAAGCCTCAGCACCTGAACAGTTTGCCAACAGAGCAGATTCCAAATGGCTATAAGAAGCAGTTCTGTTGCTATTGCCTTGTGTAAAATAGGCCTTAGTTTCTTAAGCTTAGTATTGAGAAAAGCACTTTTACTATTTTAAGCTTTACTAACATGTTTTAGCAGGAAAAAAAATATTTTTAGTTGCCACATTTTAGTTAACTTAAGTATGTGTATCTGAAATCATTGGATATTCTGCCACAGTTTATTAATTTCTCTTCCTTTGTTATTTTTGCTGCAGTTTATGGATGATTAGCTTTTTGCATGCACAAAACATAAAACAGTTGCTTGAAAGTTTGGCATAAAACATAAAACAGCTGCCTTCATGGTCCCCCTAACATCTTCATGGCATATGCAGAGGACACTTCTGGGGTAGCTGATAAAGCAAAGTGAGTGCTGCTTAGCTTTGTCGGCTGTCCTTGAAAAAGTATCTTCTGTGCACACACAAACATGTACAGAAGTCCTTGAAAGGGCTAAAAAGTAGCAACACCATGCCTTCAAGTAGCTCCTTCACACCCGTATAGATTACCAAATGATTTAAAAATTGATATTTTTTCTGCAGGTTACTTGATGAATATACTAAATCACAAAGTGAGTTGAAGCAGCTGTTACATGAAAAGCAAACTGTCCATGATAAATTTCAGTTACTGCTTGCTGAACTTAGAGGGGAATTATTAGATAAAACTAGAGAAGTAGAAGAGTTAAAAATACAGGTAAGATGACATTTCTTTCATCTAAGTTTTGAAAATTGCAATACCATAACCTATAGGCCTGATAGTATATTTTCATCTATGCCTAATGTTTTAAAAAGTGGGCTGGTATCTCAAGAACTGCGGTGACTAATCCAGAGGAGAGTTACATTTTCCAATTAAATATAAGATTTTCATACTATATTACAAATTCTTTTTGGCCATTTCCAACCGTTTGCCAGAATTAAGAGGGACTACTGTTGCTATAGAATTTTTAAACTTTCTTTGGATTAATAGAAATTGTTTCATTTTTTAAAGAATAAACTTTTATTATTGGTATGTGTCATGCAGAAATATCATTAGTATTTTTCAGCCAATATGGGGAACAAACAAAAGTCCTGGAGTCCTACCTCTGGGAATTTTATGTTTGCAGATTTCCCTTTCTCTGCATAAATTAAAACAAATTGCCATTGCATATTCTTAAAAAGCAAGTATCATAGGCTGTCACAGTTCTCTGTGGTCTTATTATGCTTATTTAATTTGATTATTATCCACATTCAACTTTGTTGGGACATTGGAGGAATTGTGTAAAATTAGATTTCTTTTGTAAACTTTTTACTCATCTTAAAAAGCTGTTTTTGTTTTTAAACTACTTGGTGAATTTGATAGTAATAATTTAAGAGAACTAATTTTATGGCTTGTAGTTCTTTCTAAGAGGATTTGCCATTTGGGTGATATACAGTATAAATGGATGTTTTATACTATCAGTCTTCCAAAAGCTCATGGGAGCTATATTATTCATCTTGTCTTCATTTTATCCTCATTAAGCTAATTCAGGCTGAGAAATAGTTGTTGGACTCACACATCATGCAAAGTCACATTGTGGTTTTTTGGTGTTATATTTGACTTAATGTGTTGGGTGGGTCCAGCACTGCAGTTTGCAAGGCATGTCTTATGCTCTGTGTTTTGCAAGACCCATCTCTGGGGTCTCCTTACCCCACTGATGCCTGCCCACAGACCCCAATTCTGTTCCCAGGCCCTCTGCTGCTACTAGCCTTGACTTGGATCTGCAGGGCATCTGCCTCTTCCCATCCCTGCAACCTGTGAGTGGTCACTCCATTCACCTCACTGACTAATGACTAATGCCCTGTGACTCCCTTCAAGTTTGCTCGCAACCCCCAGATTATTTTTATCCTCACAAAATTTTGTGAGATAAAGTGAAGTAATCCAGCTGAAAGTCACCCAGTGAACTCTTCAGTGCAACTAGTAGTTTAGTTATTTACTTTATATCTATTTCTACTACCCTGTAGGTGATAACTCCCCAGAAGCTCGAACTGCTGAAAGCACAAATACAACATGATTTAGAAACACCTATGAGGGAACGCTTTCGCAAGCTGGATGAAGTAAGTAGAATGGAAAGGATTTTATTATAACAGCAATTTGTTAAACCTTTACTGAAAATATGAAAGCAAGATTATTAGGCAGGCTTGTTCCATTAGTGAGAAGTTTTTTTATGTATAATCCAGATTTGTCCTAATCAAATCCTGCCTGTTTTAAGTTTTATGGCTAATTTTAAAAATATGAGTTGTATACTTTTAAGGTTTTCTCATTATCAGTTGCTTTCCAGGTTTCCTAAATGCTTCATATTTTTCTTCAAAATCCCATCTAATATTTTGCATCCTCCATAAACTGAGGCCTCCTTGAACATTAAAAAATGTTATACTAATGCTATGTAATACAAAGACTATATTTTCATTTTTTGTTTAATCTGGTGACATCTGTATGAGTGCAATATCTATTACAGACTAGTAAGATATTGGAAGTAGGTTGAAATCTACAATGGGCCAAACCTGCTGTGAGAGAAGGGCTAGAACTTCTCACAATGCTTATCCAGCTTGGCTCTACTTTGTGGCGTTATAACTTAGCAATGACTACAAAGCACAAATCAAAACATATTTTATTTATATCTCAGACCAAAACAAATTATACAGGAGTAAAATTTAATTAATTGTTCACAGGTTTTACATGCTAATGATGCAAATTTATCTGCAATATATGTTATTGTAGGGTCTTTATCTAGTAAGAGATAGTGAACAGAAAGTTCCTCAGGTTGCCTGAGGAATGTGTCAAATTCTATTTCCACTAAAGAGTTTCTAAGACTTCTATAAAAGTTGCAGTAGGGTAGGACATGAGTGCCTCCTGAATCACATGGACAAACCCTTTCTACATAGAGGATCTTCCTAAATTTGCCTTCAAAGATTGCAAGTGTTAGAATAGTAAATCATAGCAATGAAAAGGCTATTTGATATTTACAGATAATTAATTGATCATTATCAATTAATGAACTTTCTGGTTTGAAGAAGTATGTATAATTTTCTAATACTGTCTTCAGAGGTAATTTACTATGCTCCACTTATGCCTCTAAATCAAGGATCTTACTAATTAATAACATTGGTCTTGTCCATGAGCCAGTAATCTGAAAGGTAGTTCTCTATCTCCAGTTGGAATGAAAATTTTCTTTCTTTCTTCCCATAACAATGGGAATAATTACAGACTAAATCTATAAAATTAACACCAAGCTATAACTTAAAACAAAATTGGTATAAAATGTTCTACAGATGGTATATAGTACAATTTCATCAGTGATATCTAATATAGATATCATCAATATCTAAAACATAGAATAATAACTGTTGGAAATGCCACAAAACAGAAAGAACATTTTTCCACCTGTAGTGGACGTGTAAAAAACCTCAAAAGTACCAAAAAGGAATACATAGCATAATGCAGAAAATTTTGGAATTTAAATTTGAAATGAAACCACAATTTTTCCTACTAGGTATAACTCCAGAAAAAATCAACAAGAAACATCATAATTTAATGAAATACATACAGCAGCAAGAATAAATTTTGCCCAATACTGGAAGAAAGAAACAATCCCAACAATATCTGATTGAGAACTTAAAACTTGGGGAATATGCAGCAATGTGAAATTAACAGTATATGTTCACAACAGAAGCTTAATCAAATTTAAGCAAGAATGTTCCCATACATACAGTACATCATGCAGCATGGCAAATAAAAGCATTTATATGTTTATAAAAACTAGCAGAATTAGCAGAAGCACAAAAAAGGGGAAAGTCAGAAATAGAATAGTCTTTTTCTGTTTTCCTTTTTCCCCCCTTTTCTTTTTTTAAATCTATTGGTATTTTAATTGTTGTTAAATTTGCTTTGTTTATCTTCTCTTTTCATTTTCAGTATGTACAAGTAACAGCTACCTCGTGGTACTTCAGTTTGAACACTGCAAAATAATATTAAAATCTCACAATTCTAATTCTGTTTATGCTAAGTATAATTTGCCTATTTGGGAGGCCAAGTTTTTGTATTTTTGTTTGTTTTGATTCAGTTCAATCACACATGCTGTTTTTAATTTAGGAAGTAGAAAAATATAGAACAGAATATAACAAACTTCGTTATGAACATACTTTCCTCAAATCAGAATTTGAACATCAGAGAGAAGAGCAGGCCCGTGTATTAGAAGAGAATAAAATAAGATATGAAGCTGAGGTAAGTCCTAATATAAAATTATATATGTAGAATTGTATTTTAGATTTTTTGTTTAAAGAAATTGATCATCATATCCAGCTTACGATATGATTCCATGCTTGTTGGTAACTTCATTTTTTTTAAAATTTCATCGAGCTTAATCCCAAATAAGTTTGCTTAGGACTTCAATTTTAAACTGTAGTCATGCTTTGGAGCTGTGTAAATGGATTATTTTGTTTTTCTTCTCTTCATTTGTGAAATGAAAGTAATACAGCTGTATAATGAACACAATTTTCAGTTCAGGGTCCATTTCAGAAAAACCTGTTTCTGCTCAGATTGCATAAGAGGCTGTCTGCTTCAGCTTGATCCGAGGCAAGATTTGTCCCATTGATTAGCATGCAAGGAACACAAATGACTCTTCTTTTCCCCTAATAGAATGTAATAACCTTTGAAGCTATATAAGGAAACTATGAGAAGTTGAAGACTGCCTAAGTGTCAGGCACTTAGGTTGAAAGAGTCTTGTGGTGAAGAGATCTTTGCAAATGTTTATTTAAAGTGTGTGTGGGAAAAGGTATTACAATACTCAATGGGCATTGGGCAGTGGTATTGCTGGCAATTATCAATGCTGCTTTGGTAGGAAGAGCTCTATAAATTATGGCACAGTGAATCATTCTCTGATTATAAGAGAGATAAGTAAGCTATTTGTCTCTATCATCTTCTTTTCTCTATCCTGGCGTTTGATTAAAAAATGGACACAAAGGAACTATTTTTGCAAATAGATGATTTTCAGATTGAGTGACTGCCCTTCTGTAGCATCACGATAAAGAACAGAATCATTCATAAGATGTTTCTAGTTTTAGTTGTTTTAAAGGGATCCTCTTAAAACATAAGCAGTCCCCTGCTGGATCAGACCCCTGGCCCATCTAGTCCAGCAGTCTGTTTTCATAGTGGCCAACCAACTGTACATGGAAGCCCACTAGTCTCCTAGCAGATGCTTTCAGAAGCAGTCATGATCCCCTTGACTTCCATTAATTGATCCAACTCTTTTTTGAAGCTACCCAAGCAGGTAGAGAGCCAGTTTGGAATAGTGGTTAAGACACCAGGCTAAAAACTGGGAGACTGTGAGTTTCTACTCCCACCTTAGACACAAAGCCAACTGCGTGACTTGGGCCAGTAACACTCTCTCAGCCCTAGGAAGGAGGCAATGGCAAACCACTTCTGAAATCTTGCCAAAGAAACTGCAGGGACATGTCCAGGCAGTTAACAGGTGTCAACACTGACTCGAAGCACACACACTCACACAAGCTGGTAGCTAGCACCACATCTTGTGGCAGCAAATTCCAAAGTTTAATTATGCCTTATGTAAAAAAAAAAAAATCCTTTTGTCTGTCCTGATTCTTCCAGGATTCAACTTCACTGGGTGGCCTCTGATTCTAGTATTTTGGGAAGGGGAAAATAGCTTCTCCTTGTCCTCTTTGCCATATCATGCAGAATTTTGTACTACTCAATCATATTTCCTATAATTTGCCTTCTAACTATACTGAAACCCCCAAATGTTGCAACCTTTCTTCATTAGGGAAGCTGCTTCAGCCCTTTGGTCATCTTAGTTGCTGTCCTCAATCTTCTCTAGTTCTGCTGTATCCTGTTTGAGGTGTGGCAATGAGAACTGTACACAGTTTTCCAGATGCAGTCACACCATTGATTAATATAAGGTCATTATGATATTGACATCTCTGTTTTCAGTACTGTTTCTTATTATCCTAACATGCTGTTTGTCTTTTTTTTATAGTAGATACACACTGTGCCAACACATTCAATGAACTCCAAGCTCTCTATCTTAATCAGTCACTGCTAGCTCTGATCCCATTAGTTATATGAGTAATTAGGATTTTTTGCACCAATGTGCATCACTTTACACTTGCTCACGCTGAATGACATCTGCCATATTGATATCCACTCCACTAATGTGCAGAGTTTCCTTTGGAGCTCTTTGCAGTCCCTTATTGTTTTTACCACTCAGAACAATTTAGTGTCATCAGCAAACTTGGCTATTTTACTTCTCATGCCTGATTCCAGATCATTTATAAATATGTTTAAAATGTTAGAAATAATTTAAAAAGCACTGGTCCTAGGACTCTTCTGCCTCTATGGATACAGATTAAGTCTAAATGTGCCTGCTTGAATTCCTTTTTCAGGTTTTGGCTGAATTTGATATATAGACCTGATTTAAAAGATGTACTCACACTTTAAAAGATGTACTTTTAAACATGACACAGAGAAATTTCTTGTCCTCCTGCTTTTGCCACTCCCTGTATATGCTTTTTGCTTTGAGCATCCCCTCCTTCCCATCATCCCCAGATACTGATTGCTTATCAACCATGTTTCGCTCTTTGATAGCTATTTTAATAAAGTATTATGAGGTCTGGTCAAGAAAGAAATTGCATGTGTGGTGGATTCTCATATTTTCATTTTCTCATATACTGTAAGCTTTGATTGCAGGAAAAAGAATCCATGTGTAGGGTTTACATTTCTGTCCAGTTCATCTTTGTGCATTATGCCATTTATTCATGTTTTGGAGGAAGAAATACATACGGTTAGATTGCAATGTTCTTGATGTATATACATCACACTTTCCTTGTAATGATCTCTTGTTTAGGATGGGGATGGAAGGAATAGACCTCCATTAAATTCTATGCCATTGCTCCATTAGTATTGGGTCATTAATGTTTTCTGTTCCAATATTAATAGATAACAAGGCTGGATAAAGATAAAGAAGAATTGCATAATCAGCTGCTTAGTATTGATCCTACAAGAGATAACAAGCGTGTTGAAGCACTATTAAGAGAAAAGGCCCAACTACTGCAGAAATTAAAGGGATTAGAAGCTGAAGTAGCAGAACTAAGAGCACAGAGAGAAAATTCTGGTGTGCAAGCAGAAAATGTGCAAAGAATACAGCTGCGACAGTTAGCTGAGATGCAAGCTACAATTAGAAGTTTGGAGGTAAAAAAACAAAACAAAATCTAATTGTTTCCCTATAGGTATAATAAAAATGCTTGCTGTATATATGAATGTGAAGAATTTGACTAATGGCCTAAGTGCACATCAGGCTATCAGTGAATCTTAATGATCAGACTTTTTAAAAAATTTAATAGGAAATAAAATTATACTGTAAAATGCATATATACTTCTTTTTACACTGATGAGATATTATATGACTAATTAATGATGTTTTTGGAAGTTTATTAACCCCACCTTAAACACTTTACACCTATATAGTGTGTGTGCATGTGTGCAGTGGAATTTTTTTTTCTCAAATTCTACACACCATAACCCTTAATCATCACCCTTTCATACTTAAAGTAAACTCTTAAGACTTCAGAAAGTCATTTCTTATAGACTGTTCTTTTTAAATGATGGGGACTATTTCAGCTGTGAAGTCTAATCATCTTTGGAGATTTAGGCATCACAGCCTTTTCCTTAAATCATAATAAACACTAAACATAGTTCTTAGCTACAATAAATTGCCATATTTCATTAAGAATGGAAGTCATTTGGAAGAGAGAAGTGATAGGATGGAGTCATGCATGACAATAAGACTTCGACACATTAGGCTAAACCATGATTTAGTGTTGCATGCTGGCTAGATTTTATTATATGGGATAAACTCACATAATCCAGATGATTTACTTTCCTTAGTCTTCCCCTCCACCCTTTCTTTTGTCTCACCTGCTGTCAGCAATCTATAAAATCACAGGTGCTTGTGAAACAGGTTTTGTGGCATTAAAAACATTATTTTTCATATACAGATGTATATACCTCAGCATTTTTGTAGTTTTCTCAGTGTGGAGTTGCCATTCCCTATTTTTTGATAGTTCTCTTTGGTTCCAAACTGATGGGTTCTCACTTAAGCTTGCTGTTTGTTTGCTTTTTAACAATTGTATAAGTATCTATTTTTTGCTTTGTAAAAGAGACATAACATGCAGCCTCACAAAGTTAAAATCTATTGTTATCCAAATTATCTTTCACCGTAATGTTAATATAAAATATTATGTTTTGATAATACTCAAGACCTCAACCTAATTAAAATTGTGATCCCAAGTGTGCTTAGCTAAAGATAATTCCATTTATATCAGTAGAAATGCTTCAGTGTAAACAAGCTTCAAACAATAATTCAAGAGTAATTTCTCCCAATTCAATTTATTGAATTCAATTTATTAATATAAAATTATCTTTTCTAATTTTAAGGCAGAAAAACAATCTGGTAAGTTGCAACTTGAACGTATTGAAAAAGAATTGCAGATGAGCAATGAGCAAAATACAAACTTAATAGGCAACCTTCATAAAGCTGAACGAGAGATTGATGCCTTGAGTACTAAAGTAAGTATTTTATGTAGTCTAGCGTGTATTTTCAGGTGTTTTGCAGGAGACATATCTAATTGGGTCTATTTCATTCATTTTCCCTTGCCTTTATAACTGTGTGTTTTAAAAAGTTATCCTACTGATCTTGTATTTTTCTCACAAGCCACATTTAATAGCTGTTATTATGAACTGAAGAAGCTGCCTTATGCCAAGTCAAAATGTTGGTTGATCTAGTACAGTGTTATTGCCTCCAAGATTTAATTTTCATTTGAGGTAGTTACACTGTTTCTGGCTGAGTCATTTCTGACAGCAAATCAAAACTCATATGATAAAATGTTCTTTCATTTGAAAACTTTCCATTCACCTGGGAAATTTAGATATCCTGGAGAAGAATTTGAGCTTAACTTTTACTTTGAAATACTTGTTTTCTATATGGAGGATATAGAGAACATATAATCACATTTAGTCACATGAATCCTGATTATCAATACATACAGTATTGGACCAAATTAGAGCTATTAGATTTTCATGTCTAAAAATCTGGAAGACCAACAGGTGGCTGCAAGGAAACATGTAACTCTTACAGCCCAGATCCAGTAGTTCTAGGTCAAAAGTAGTCCTAGACCTAATTTTTGAAAGCTTGAACCAAAAATACTGAGCCTGGTATCTGAACACCACAATTCAAACAAATACTAGTAATTTAGTCCAAAAATCTCTGGGATTATTTAAGGTTATTTCCAAAAAACCCTAAAAGTGTCAAGTAATACAGAGGTTTCAATTCACTCTCCATTTTGAAATTAAAATATTTCCTAAAATGTATCTGTCATGTTACAGAGCTTATGTTCACTTGCTACAAGTCTAAATATTCCTGGTTGGCCCAATAATATATAAATGCGTTATCTGTTGTGTAATTTTCCTAAAAGTTTACTTCTGAAGTTACATATTTTTAACTTTCCTTTATGACTTATATACAAGTAGTCCCCAGTTTAAGAACAAGTTCCATTCCCAAGGTCTGTCCTTAAGTTGAATTTGTATATAAGCTGGAACAGTATTATTGTATAATACTGTATAAGTAGTATTGTGTAATGAACTTGAATCATGGTGTGTTTAACTCATTGTGTATTTAACTCAAATTTTGCTACAGTAGGCTCCATTCTTAACTATGAGTCAGCCTTAAACTGGTGTTCTTAACCCAGGGCCTACCTGTACTACAGAGGCTTTAACTCAGTTAAAAAATACCTGTGGACATGGGTGGATCACTGAGTTTTGCTGATTTCCTTCCCTCAGTTTTTGCATTGTTTAAGAATGCTCTGTATCATTCTTTGGATCCAACCCTATGTATTTCCTAAAGGATAGTTGATACAGTTTCAAAATATAATGAAATGTATACATCATCTATAATATTCTTATACCATTTTAAAGCATTACTAGTTTAAGTATTACATGCTGGAATTATCAGATTCAACCCAAGAACAACAATGAGGCAATCCAGTCCAGTTCAGTTCCTTTATTAGCTTGCACCTAATAGACAGAATCTCGCCAGACTAAACCTATGCTAAAGCAACTAGTGGATATACCCTGTGAGACTCTAGGGAGGGGCTAGCCTCATCCTCTTTCTCTTCCCATGGTCTTGCTGCGGACTGAGAAGGCGCTTGCTCTGGAATGTTCCCCCTCCTTCCTGATAACCTTGATCCTCCATTCCAGTAACTTCCTCACTCAAGCCTTCCATTACAGGAATATACATTATTCTAGCATCAGAAATGGGCTCAAATGGAGTTTGAACCTTTGAAAATAGACTAAACATGCTGGTCAATCTAAATAAAATATTGATCAGGGTCTTAAAATATTATTTCTCTCTCCCCCTCCCCTTTTTGTTTGAGAGCTACTATTTACTTCCCTTCAGGTTTAGCATCAGTAGTTAGCCAAGGTAAAATCCCAGTTGCCATCTGCCAAAAAGATAGTTTTGAAATATTTATTAATCTGAACCCACATTGTTTTTTAAATAGTTCCTGGTGCTAGAATAGAAACATTCATTCATTTCTAATTTGCGTTACTACATTTTTTAGGAGAAGATATTAAAGCAAACTAGAAAGTAAGCATTGAGGTTGAGTAGAAAAGTCCAAATGCATGATTTTATGGAATGTGTATCCCACAAAATACACTGAGGGTTTAAGGCATACCACATATCCTTCTGTGATGAACTGCTTTGTAGCACAGATGCTGATATCAGGGTTTACTGCTTGATTGTTTGGTGTTAATCCCTGCTTATCTGGATGTTGATTGCTGGTGAGGAGGTGTTCTGGTCTAGCCAGTAGTCTTCTACCCAGTAGTCCAAGAAGAAAGAACAGGAGTCATCTACAACATACAGTGTAAGGACTGTAACAGCCACTATGTAGGATAGATGGGCAGAAGACTAGCAGAGCGCATCCATGAACATCAACTAGTAGTCAAGACATGATGAAAACTCCTTAATCTCACAACACATGGATAGCCTCAACCATAGTTTCAACTGGGAAATTGTCAGCGTCGTAGACCAAGCTAAATCCAAAAATGCGAGGGAATTCCTGGAAGCTTGGTATTCAGTCAAGTCAGCCATCAAATGGTACATGGAGATAGACAACATTTACACCCCATTCAAAAGCTCAGAGAACACCAAGGACTCCACAGTTCAACCCTGACCTACATATATTCTAAAGTTTTTTATACCTAATGTAGCTGCCATTTTTATGGAAAAAAGTGATAATTTAGTTAGTCACAATTAAAACATTCTTGATCTTTTTGAGCTTCCAAACGGTAGCAGGTTGTAGAATACATTTAACATTGCAGATGGGTTTCAAGAGCTTTCCTTTTGCTGCTAAATTGTTACCAACATGTAATTATTGTACAGAGAAGCTTAAACTATAGAATGTCTCACTTCAGGCTGTAATTGTCTTTTGGGTTTAGATTTTCTATTGAAAGCTAGTTTTGTGTTGTTTTTTAATGAGGCAGGAAGATAAATACATTTAGCTTTCAAACTCTGTTTGACTTGTAAGGCAGCATGTTGTAATTTCTTTTCTAAAGATAGCTATATGCAGTGCCTGCAGAGTGACATAAGGAAATGGGGGAGGGCAGCAATATTAGTGATGAACATCACTGGGCCTGATTTAACCATAGTTAACAGTGTAGTTAACTGACTAGCATTTTTCTAACATGAAGATATATGTCATTGAGTTGACAGATTGCATTTTTAAACATAAAGCAAAGAGCAAATTGGCCATGTCAGAGACCGCTTACTGGTGCTCACAGAATGCTGTAAAAGGTTTTGCTTTCTGAAATACTTTTCTTTTTATATTTTTATACAATATTACTTTTTTACATATAATGTCCAATTTAGTAGTGTTATATCTTGAACTGATATACAGTACGGGTAGTCTTCAGTTAACAACCAGTTCAGTGACTGTTTAAAGTTATGACAGTGCTGAATTAGTCGTGGTTACAACTGGTCCTTGAAGTTCCAGCCATCCCAGCAACCCCACGGTCACATGATCACCATCTGGGCACTTGGCAACCAGCTCACATTTACGATGGTTTCAGCCTCCTGTTTCATGTGACCGCAATTTGCAACCTTCCCTGCTGGCTTCCCACAAGCAAAGTCAATGGAGAAGCCAGCAGGGAAGGCTGCAAGTTGCTTGAGTAAGTCTCCCCCACCCGCGCACCCTCCTCTAGCTCCTCTGCACTTGCGCTGCACCTTGCTGGCCACCCATGCACCCTCACGCACCCTTCCCAAGCCTCGCTACACTCACACCATGCCTCCCTAGCCACTCGCACACCCTCCCCCTCCACTTGCACACCCTTGTGCACCTTCCCCCACCCAACAGCACCCACCCAAAAGCCCCTTGCGCTGTGCCTCCCCCACTACTCACACATCCTCATGCACTCTCCCCCACCTGGCAGCAGCCCTCCAAGCCCTGCCACACTCACACTGCGCCTCTCCCATCTCTCACGCACTTTTGTGCACCCTCCTCTATCTGGAAGCCACCCCAACCCACCTTGTGCCGTGCCTCTGGCCACTCATGCACCCTCCCCCATCGAGCAGCAGCCACTTATCTGCCTGCTGACCTGCTTGCAAGCTGCCTGGGACTTGCAACTTCTTGCCGGCTTCTCCACTGACTTTAGTTGTTTGAAGCTGGCAGGAAGTTGCAAGGAGGTGGTCACTTAACAATCCACAATCCTTGTTTAACAATGGCAACGGGGACTGCAGAGATTGCCATTGCTAAGCAATGTGGTCATGTGACATCGCGCTTTATGGCCGCATCACTTAGCGACTGAAACTTTGGTCCCAATTGCCATTGTAACCTGAGGACTCCCTGTACATCTTAATTTGCTGGAATAGGCTGAGCATATATTCCAGTGCTATGCATCACTGAAAGTAAATATACATCAGAGTGAAAGTTACACAATAAATAAAAACCTGTTTACTGATCTGGATGATAAAATTAATTGAGTTCAGTTCACAGAGCTACGCCTTTTTAAAAGGTAGAGCAGGGCAACAGGGAAAGGAGACAGGAAGGGTTGGAGTCTGATAGATTAAAGTATATATATTTTGTACAAGGTAGAAACAAGAGTTTAATGAAAGTTCTGACAAGATGGAGGAAGGAGGTAGTCAGAAAGGAACAAATATAGTAGTGATGGGCAGGAGATAAAATGCTAGAAGTAAGGCTGTTCCAGGGGAAAGGGGATATGAAAATTATTGTTTATTTATAAATCATATTTCTAAAAAGTGCCCAACTCATAATGATTCAGGGTGACATACAGATTAAAAACTAAACCCAATACAGTAAAATTGTTGGCAATAGCCAAGGAACCAGACAAACTACATATTAATAGGATTTTACTCTGGGGCACATATCCCACTTAACCCAGGGCCTGGGAAAAAAGCCAGGTCTTCAAGCCCATTTAAAGGCAGCAGAGTTGGAGCAATACAATTCCAGAGAGCAGGCACTGCAACAGAGATGGCACATCTTCTACGTCCCATCAGATGACACTGCTTTAAAGATGGAACCTGGACCATGCCCACTCTGTCACCTCTAACCTAATGGGCAGAAACAAAGAGAGATAAGGGTTTGGATAGTGCATCAGCATCAATCCCAAGGAAGATGGGGAGGAATGAGGCTTATCCATTGGGAGAACCTCACATATATTAGGGAGTCTATTCTAAAAGTCACTAGGTGTAAAGTTTTATATGTATAGTTGGGCCTGAAGGATAAGCTGAGAGTACTGGTATTAAATTGGGAAAGAAGGATGTACATGCGTGGAAGTCCCTACATGTTTACCCCACACGTTTTACACCTTTTACAAATTTCTGTATATTTAGTACGAAGATCTGAAAAAGTTTGTAAGCACTTTTTTGTCATGTTATCCTTTGCAATATATTTACAGGTAGTCCTTGGGTTATGACCATTTGTTCAAAGACCATTCCAAGTTACAGCAGCGTGGAATGAATGGTACTTATGACAGATCCTTGTAGTTCCAGTCATTGCAGCATCTCTGTGTTCACGTAATCGTGATCTGGGCACTTGGCTCACGATTACAACATCACAGCAAGCCGTGGTCACGTGATCACGATTTCCAGTGTTCCCTGCCAGCTTCCCACAAGCAAAGTCAATGGGGAACTGAGCAGGAAGTCAGAAGTTGTAGTCACGTGAAGTCCTCACTTGATGACCTGTGCAGTCCTTGTTTAATGATGCAACCAGGACTGCTGGAATTGCCATCGCTAAGCAACACAGGCATGTGATTTTGTACTTATAACTGTGTCGCTTACAACAGCAATTCTGGTCCCAATTGCCATCATAAGCCAAAGACTACCTGTATTTCAACTCCCTTTATGTTGGAAGGTAGAATGTCACCGCTAGCATATGTATATCCCCTTCCCAAAGTGCTTTGAAAAACTTGCTTGGAATAAACTTAGATTAAATAGGTTCAATATAAGGCCACTCTTGATATTGTCAGGACGCTTATGGGCATATGCAACTGGGCAACTGGCATATGCTTGTATGCCCAGTTGCCCACCAGGCTTCCTATCCCACTTGATTTTCTTGTTTTGCATGGCCAGTTTATCATTTTATAAACAAATACTGTAGTCCCCGTTCTCCCCATCACAAATGTAATGTCTACAACATGCCTAAAAATTCCAAATATACTCACCAACTTTGGGACTTGGAGATCCCTGTTTTATGCTTTTATGTTTTGCTTTCCTTCTGGCAGCCGTATTCAGTGCTCATTTGTCTCCAGAACTGTCTGTATTATTATATAATACAAATAATAATGATTAATTATATAAATAAAAGTATTGATAATATTGATATTATTACTTTGTTGTTTAGTCGTTAAGTCGTGTCCGACTCTTCGTGACCCCATGAACCATATTGCGCCAGGCCTTCCTGTCCTTCACTGCCTCCCTGAGTTTGCTCAGTTTCATGCTCATTGCTTCAGTGATGCTATCTAACCATCTCATCCTCTGCCGTCCTCTTCTCCTTTTGCCTTCAATCTTTCCCAGCATCAGGGTCTTTTCCAAAGAGTCCTCTCTTCGCATTAGGTGACCAAAGTATCTGAGCTTGAGCTTCATTATCAATCCTTCCAATGAGCAGTCAGGGTTGATTTCCTTTAAGATTGACTGGTTTGACCTCCTAGCAGTCCAGGGGACTCTTAAGAGTCTTCTCCAGCACCACAGTTCAAAGGCATCAATTCTTCGGCGCTCAGCCTTCTTTATGGTCCAGCTTTCACAGCCATACATTACTACTGGAAAAACCATAGCTTTGACTATGCGGATCTTTGTCAGCAAGGTGACGTCTCTGCTTTTTAATATGCTATCTAGGCTTGCCATAGCTTTCCTCCCAAGGAGCAAGCGTCTTTTAATTTCATGGCTGCAGTCTCCGTCTGCGGTGATCTTGGAGCCCAAATAAATGAAGTCTGTTACTGCTTCCATTTTTACCCCTTCTATTTGCCAGGAATTGATGGGTCCAGATGCCATGATCTTAGTTTTTTTAATGTTGAGTTTCAAGCCAGCTTTTGCACTCTCCTCTTTCACCCTCATCAAGAGGCTCTTTAGTTCTTCTTCACTTTCTGCCATGAGGGTGGTATTGTCTGCATATCTGAGGTTGTTGATGATTCTCCCTGCAATCTTAATTCCGGCTTGTGATTCTTCCAGCCTGGCATTTCTCATGATGTACTCTGCATATAGGTTAAATAAGCAGGGTGACAGTATACAGCCTTGTCGTACACCTTTCCCTATTTTGAACCAATCGGTTGTTCCATGACTGGTTCTAACTGTTGCTTCTTGGCCCGCATACAGATTTCTCAGGAGATAGGTAAGGTGGTCTGGTACTCCCATCTCTTTAAGAACTTGCCACAGTTTGTTGTGATCCACACAATCAAAGGCTTTTGCATAGTCAATGAAGCAGAAGTAGATATTTTTTTGGAACTCTCGTGCTTTCTCCATGATCCAGTGAATGTTGGTGATTTGATCTCTAGTTCCTCTGCCTCTTCGAAACCCAGCTTGTACATCCGGTAGTTCTCGGTTCATGTATTGCTGAAGCCTAGCTTGTAGGATTTTGAGCATAACCTTGCTAGCATGTGAAATGAGTGCAATTGTGCGATAGTTTGAGCATTCTTTGGCATTGCCCTTCTTTGGAATTGGAACATAAACTGACCTTTTCCAATCCCGTGGCCACTGTTGCGTTTTCCAAACTTGCTGGCATATTGAGTGCAGCACTTTAACACCATCATCTTTTAGTATTTTAAATAACTCAGCTGGAATACTGTCATCTCCACTAGTTTTGTTGTTAGCAATGCTTCCTAAGGCCCACTTGACTTCACTCTCTAGGATGTCTGGCTCAAGGTCAGTGATCACACCAGGGTGGACATCAGGGACATTAAGATCTTTCTTGTATAGTTCTTCTGTGTATTCTTGCCACCTCTTCTTAATCTCTTCTGCTTCTGTTAGGTCCCTGCCTTTTTTGTCCTTTATCATGCCCATCTTTGCACTAAACGTTCCTTTCATATCTCCAATTTTCTTGAAGAGTTCTCTAGTCTTCCCCATTCTATTGTTTTCCTCGATTTCTTTGCATTGTTCATTTAAGAAGGCCTTCTTATCTCTCCTTGCTATTCTCTGGAAATCTGCATTCAGTTGCTTATATCTTTCCCTTTCACCCTTGCTTTTTGCATTCCTTCTTTCCACAGCTATTTGTAAAGCCTCATCAGACAGCCATTTTGCTTTCTTGCATTTCTTTTTCTTTGGGATGGTTTTAGTTGCTGCCTCCTGTACAATATTACGGACCTCCGTCCATAGTTCTTCAGGCACTCTGTCTACCAAATCTAACCCTCTAAATCTATTCATCACCTTCACTGTGTACTCATAAGGAATATGATCTAAGTCATACCTGAGTGGTCTAGTGGTTTTCCCTACATTCTTCAATTTAAGCCTAAATTTTGCAGTAAGAAGCTCATGATCTGAGCCACAGTCAGCTCCTGGTCTTGTTTTTGCTGTCTGTATAGAGCTTCTCCATCTTTGGCTGCAAAGTATATAATCAATCTGGTTTCGGTATTGACCATCTGGTGATGTCCATGTGTAGAGTCGTCTCTTGTGTTGTTGGAAAAGAGTGTTTGCTATGACTAGCTTGTTCTCTTGACAGAACTCTATTAGCCTTTGCCCTGCTTCGTTTTGTACTCCAAGGCCAAACTTGCCTGTTATTCCGATTACTCCTTGACTTCCTACTTTAGCATTCCAATCCCCTATGATGAAAAGGACATCTTTTTTTGGTGCTAGTTCTAGAAGGTGTTGTAGGTCTTCATAGAAGCGGTCAACTTCAGCTTCTTCAGCATCAGTGGTTGGGGCATAGACTTGGATGACTGTGATGTTGAATGGTTTGCCTTGGATACGCACTGAGATCATTCTGTTGTTTTTGAGGTTGTACCCCATTACTGCCTTTCCCACTCTCTTATTGACTATGAGTGCAACTCCATTTCTTCTAAGAGTTTCTTGCCCACAGTAGTAGATATAATGGTCACCCGAATTAAATTCACCCATTCCCATCCATTTCAGTTCGCTGATTCCCAAGATGTCGATGTTCAATCTTGTCATCTCATGTTTGACCACATCCAGCTTGCCTTGGTTCATAGATCTTACATTCCAGGTACCTATACAATATTGTTCTTTACAGCATCGGACCTTCTTTTCGCTTCCAGATACATCCACAGCTGAACGTCCTTTCGGCTTTGGCCCAGCCGCTTCACTCCTTCTGGAGCTACTTGGAAATGCCCTCCGCTCTTCCCCAGTAGCATATTGGACACCTTCTGACCTGAGGGGCTCATCTTCCGGCATCATATCTTTTAGCCTTTTAACATTGTCCATGGGGTTTTCTTGGCAAGGATACTGGAGTGGGTTGCCATTTCCTTCTCCAGTGGACCACATTTTGTCAGAACTCTCTGTCATGACCTGTCCGTCTTGGGTGGCCCTGCACGGTATAGCTCATGGCTTCACTGAGTTAAGCAAGCCCCTTCGCCACGACAAGGCAGTGATCCATGAAGGGGATTATTATTACTATGATACTTTAAAAATGGAATCCTGCTTTTCACTAAGATATTCACTAATAAAAAGATGAATACCTTATAATATATTGAAAAGTTACATGTGGCCAGGCACATAAATTGGGAAGACTATACTAATTTTGTGATACTGAGGCTCTACTGACAGATTTTTTCAGGAAAATTACTTAAGCTTCTTTTTTTATTTGCTTATCTAGCATTAGAAAAATTATTCATTCACTTTTGAAAAAAAAATTAAAAATCTGATTAGACTTTCCTAAAATGTTGAGAGGCACTGCTATCTCATGTTTTCATCTCAGAATGATTTCTGAGCAAGCAAGAAAGGGCTAGATTTGTTGCGAAGATTTTTTTTAAAAAAATGCATAGAGTAGGATGTTCCTGGAGCGTGGAGCATTTTTGCTGTGGCTCATTATGGTTAAGCTAGTTTCAGTGATTGCCTTGTGTCCTAACTCCTGATCTCTTAAATCATGTCCTCTCTGAGTCAATATTGTATGGGTACAGTTTGTGGCAGTAATAACATTTTAATAACTTTTCTTCACAAAATAGATGAATCTTTCATTGTATGAGATGTGCAATCCATACAGGTAGTCTTGGCTTATGTCCATTTGTTCAGCAACTGTTCAAAGTTATGGTGGCACTGAAAAACATGGACGTACAAGTGATCCTTGAAGTTCCAGCCATCGCAGCACCCTTGCAGTCACGTCATTGCAATCCGGGTGCTTGGGTGTCCAGCTCATGAGTACGACATCGCAGGGAGCTGCGGTCACATGATTGCCATTTGTGACCTTCCCTTCCGGCTTCCCACAAGCAAAGTCAATGGGGAAGCCAGCAGGGAAGGTTGCAAGTCACTCCAGTAAGTCCTTCCTGCTTTGTCTCCCACCTGCAGTACACCCACCCCCACCTGCTCATGGCCTGCACTGGCCCTCCCAAGCCTCCCCCAACTCATGTGCCACCTGAGCCGGCCCTTCCCTGGCCTCCCCTGACTTGTGCGTGGCCTGTGCTGGTCCTCCCAGGGCCTCTCCCATCCCCACATGGCACCCCTACGGTCCTTACCTGGGACTCCCACCTCTTCCCGCTTAATGACCCCCACATCTTGGGGTTACGATGGCAACCAGGACTGCCGGGATTCTCATTGCTAAGCAATGCAGCCACATGATGTCACACTTTATGAGCGCATTGCTTAACGATAGCAATCCTGGTCCCAATTGCCTTTGTAACTTGAGGACTACCTGTAAAAAGAAATTCCCCGGTATTAAATTAAAAAGCATTGAGCAACAGCAACATAGGACTGGTCATTATAGCACTAAAGTAAGAAGATATGAGAAACAGTCTTGTTTTAGCTAAAAGCCTGGAAAGAAAAATAAAGTACAAGAGCTAGCAAATCCCTTTAGGCAAGGCGTTTTCTAAGGGGATACTACTTGAGAAAAGATCTTGCTCCTAACAAAGTCTACCAAGTCTTAATCAGCAATAATACCAGGCGCAAAATGTTTTATAAGAGCAGAGGAGTGCAAATATTATGTTATCTTTCTAAAGCGGGAAGCTCAAAAGACAAGTAATAGTGTTTGTGAGTTTTGCCAGCAAGATAAGATGGAATCAGTTATTAATCTTATCATTTTACTACCATTGCAAAAACATAATTTTGCAGTATCTTTTTAGTTTTATCAAAACTAAAAATTGATTACATATTATTTTTCGATAGATTGAAGAACTGAAGCATTCACAAAAGATAGAAATAACAAACATCAAGCTGGAAACAGCAAGAGCAAAGAGTGAGATAGAAAGAGAAAGGAACAAGATTCAAAGTGAACTTGATGGTAAAATATTAATATTTCAATTATTTAATATAACCAACTATAAATGTTATATTGGGTGGAGATATTATACAGGTAGTCCTTGTTTAGCGACTGCCTCAGACAGTGACCATTCTCTGTTACAACAGTGATGAAAAAGTAACTTTGCGACCAATGCCAGCATTTATGACCTTTGCAGTATCTTTCTCTCTCAGTCATGTGTTCACCATTGCAGTCAATTAGTACACGTCCTGTGCCTGCCCATTTTTTTCCCAACCCCCGCAGAACAGAGAGATTGCCTAAACCAGCAATCTCTTCCTGAGCTGCTTTTCTCTGCGGCATCAGCCATCTGTATGAAGTGCTAACTGCAAGTTAACAAACTCAGCTCTGTGACCTTAATTAGTTGATTACAGTGCTCCTAACTTGCAGCTGCTGCCTGAAATTGACCAGACCCTAAATCAGTTTCACACTAAAGGCTTTTGTTTTCCTCCTAAGCACCTCAAGCTAGGCAAACAGCTGGTGCTAGCTCATTCCTTTGATGTGTATTCCACATGCAAAGGGTAGGGGGTGGTTAAGAGGCAAACAAAAGTTGAAGGTGTGAAACTGATTAGTCTTGTCAGATACAGGCAGCAGCTGCCAGCCCACTATCCCCGCACCAGGGTGAGCATTCCAAAGGGCTGGGGAGTGTGGAAAAGGAAAGGACAGTCGTAGTCATGTGATTTCCCACTTAACGACCACTGCTTAATGACAGCTGCCAGTCCCAGTTGTGGTTGCTAAATGAGGACTATCTGTAGGAGACTGAAGGCTTATAATGAAACTTACATGTGACTATTAGGCAATTATATGTGGGCTAAGTAGGGGTCAATTATATTTTCATAGTGTCTGCATAAAGATTCTAGTATTTTTAAATTATAAGTATTTTTAAATGTATAACAACAGGATTACATTCAGATAATGAAATACTTAAGAAAACTCTTGAGCGGCACAAAGTGCTTTCAGTAGAAAAGGATCGTGAATTAGTACGTAAAGTACAAGCTGCAAAAGAAGAAGGCTTCCAGAAACTTGCAGCATTACAGGAGGAGAAGTATGTACATTTTTTTTTTATGTTTTCTTGTCCAGCTTTTTTAAAAATAAAAACTGCTGCCTAAATGTCTGCCTAATACTCTGATTATAATGCACTGTGCATTCTGTCCTGGCTATAAAACTGATGTTGATTTCAACTGCTGTTGATATTTCTATTATGCTTTTTCGGATTACAGTGCATTTTTAGGTATCCCATTTTGTGCTTCCATATCCTTTTTATAGCCAAAGAAATGTGTTTGCTTGTGTCTGTGTCATCCATGAAGAAACACGTTCAGTTTTTGCTTTAATCCTGGGGCTTTGCCAGCAAGAGATTCTCTGATATATAGAAGTTGTATGTATGAGGGGGACGCAGAAAAACCCAGAATTATCTTCTGGAGGGCGGGCCCCTTGTAGTACAGGCTTCTCCCACTAGGTGAGTGTTCTAGGAACCCATCTGCATCAGCGTACCAGCTGGGTTGTTGTGAGAGGCTGTGTTGGGCTTCAGTGAGTTTTTTTTTAGAGACTCTTTCAACGCGTTTGCCTATTTCGTGATGGGTGATTCGTGCCTCGCTTGCTCACGCCTGAACAAAGAGACAATCACTTGACTGCGTGCTGAGCATTCAGCAGTTTTTGACCAAAAATGGCATGACCCTTGTGCCCCACCCTCCCTGTTCACCCGATCTCACCCCATGCGACTTTTTCTTGTTTCCCCGGATGAAAAAAGTCCTCAAAGGGAAACGTTTTGCTGATGTGGAAGAGGTGAAACAAAAAATGGCCAAAGCACTAAATTTTTTTGTTTAAAATAAGGGAGTCGGCTATTAATCAAACAAAATCGACGAGTTCAAAACCTGTTTTGAGCAGTGGAAAAAACATCTCAATAGGTGCATTGCATCAAATCGAGAGTACTTTGAAGGTGACTGAAGTTTGAACGTGTAAAAATAAATACACAATTTTTTATAAATAAATTCTGGGTTTTTTGGGGTCCCCCCTCATATATGCTTTAGTGTGATGCTGGCATGGTTTTTATGGGATGGGTTTCTGCTCTGTTATGGATATCTGGTCTGCTTATGAGAGCCAGTTTGGTGTAGTGATTAAGGCATCAGCCTAGAAACCCGGAGACCATGAGTTCTAGTCCTGCCTTAGGCACAAAGCCAGCTGGGTGACCTTGGGCCAATCACTCTCTCTCAGCTCTAGGAAGGAGGCAATAGCAAACCACTTCCGAAAAACCTTGCCAAGAAAACCGCAGGGACTTGTCCAGGCAGTCGCCAGGAGTCAATGCTGACTTGAAGCCCCCCCCCCCCAAAATGGGTCTGTTAAACATAATATCATTTAAACAACTGCTTTTTACAGCTGTTGACTGCGTTTCAGGTTAGAACTTGAAACTAAATTAACTGAACTAGAGAAGATCAGAATGGAACAAGATACTCAGAGGCAATCAGAGAAGGATCAGTATGAAGAAAAGATTTCTTCTATGCGCTTGGAAGAAGACTCCACTAGAAGGGAAATCCAGAGTCTTAGGTAAGGTACTCTATAATGATTTAATGTATTTAGGAAGTTCTCAGAACTTACCAATTCAGTTACGCAAGATGGGCAGTAGAGCAAGCACTTAGCTTCCAATAAAGATAAAACAGAACTACTACTACTAATGCTATCTGCTTATACAGCACTTTATTAAGTCACCAGTTTTTCTATTACATTAAATTTGATAAAAATAAAAGTTTCTTTGCAGCAATTTCCCATGCAGATTTTGTTATCCATATCTAATTCTCCAACATTTTTATATTTATTTATTTACTTATTTACTTATTTATTAAACAAGTTTATATAGCTGCCCATCTCACCGCAGGCGACTCTGGGCAGTGTACAACAAAGCTAAAAACAGTCAATAAATACATTAAAAATATAAAAAGTAAAATAAAACAAGAATAAAAGGATGTTAAAAATAAGGGAGTCACCTCACTAATTCCCCCATAAGCAATATTCCCTTCCTTCAGCTTTGTTATTTTAGTTTAAACAAAATCTATTAAAATGGATCTTAGAATCCATTTTCAGTTAAGAAAAATGAACACAAGAAAAAAAATAAAGATGGGAATAAAAGCAGAAAAACCAACAAGAGATATCCTTTTTCCTGTTTCATAAACTCAGAAAATGTTTTAAATTTCTTTATATCTCTCTTGTTATTTTTGTCACTTCTTCCTTGGCTACCAGATCAATTAGCATTTAACATCCAGGGATCAATGTATAATTTGGCCTTTATTATTTATGCAATAATAATGCTTTCCTGACTGAAGCCTTTGCTGCTTCTTTATTAGAACTAGTGTAATATTTCCCAATGTCAGCATTCTGCAGGCTTACTGTCATTATAGTTTAGTGTTCAGCTTAATTAATTTTTTGAAATTCAACAGTTACTGGACAGCTCTAATATGTACGTTTCAAAGTTTTTCTATATGTCCCAACTTACAATTTGAGTTAATCCTCGGTCCTTGATTAAGATAATCATTGTCCTCTACAGCAATTAGTGTAGCATTTTATGCTCAATTAAGAATTAAAGGACAGTTTATGTCATCCAGAATGTTTGAACACTTCAATTCTATTATATATTCCACTCTGTATCAAATGTTGTTTAATTTGAAAATATCATCTACTTGAGTTACAACCATTCATTCAGTGACCGTTTGAAGTTACAGTGGCACTGGACGAATAGTACTTATGCCTGGTCCCCGAAGTTACGGCCGTTGCATCACCCCCGTGGTCACATGATCAAAATTCAGGCACTTGACAGCCTACCTGCACTTATGACTGCAGGGGCTCTTCAACTTCCCCCAACCACCTGTCTCTCCCCATCTCTACCCTTTTGGCCACCCTGCACAGCAGCACTCTTCAGTGGCAATGGTGGGGCTGAAGTAGAGGTCTGAGGCCTTCAGCAGTCTCAGCAGCCACCATTGCCATGAGCCTTAACTTTAGCCCCAGTGCTGCTACCACTGAGGAGTGTCGTCTCAAGCCCCGCACCATGGCCAGCCACCCCAGGGCCACTGTGCTCCACAGGCCCTGCCACACCAAGTTGACCTTAGCCATCTTCCTCCCGCTGCTGACGAGGCACACCCAGCCTGGCCCTATGCGAGGCAACTGCTGGCTGCGCCAGGCCTTTTTCCCAAAGCTACTCATGGTGTTCTCCCAAGAGTGCATCATGAGAATGGAATGTGCTATTTGGAGATAGGTGGGGGGCAGTTCAAGAGGGGGTGATGCTTCGGAAAGCCTTTGGACAGCTTCTGAGGCCTTCTGAAAAACATGAGAATGGCACGCCCACTGTTTTCCAAATAGCACACCCTGATGCTTCAGAAGCTTTCCAAAGGCTTTCCGAAGCATTGCGAGAACAGAGCATGCTATTTGGAGATAGGCAGGTGGGGGGAGTTCAAGAAGAGGCAGAGGTGGCAGTCCCTTACCTTACCAAGACTTGGGTCTGGGAGAGACCAAGCTAGGAATAGCTTAGATGGGTTGGGTCCTTACCTAACAACTGGTAGGATTTGGTTAACAACAACAATGGGGAGTCCTGGGATTGCCATTACTAAGTGATGTGGTCATGTGATGTTTTGTCTAATGACCACATTGCTTAGCAACAGAAATTCCAGTCCCAATTACTGTTGTAACTCGAGGACTACCTATACAGGTATGTTTTTAAGGAAGTATTTTACAGCTCTAATTTGTATTGATTTGTAGGCTAAAGATTCAAGAACAAGTTACTGCTTCTGAGGATCTAGAAAAAGAGAAAAATGAAAATGCAAATCTGAAGCAGGTAAGAAGTTGATTTATATTCTTTCACCTATTTTAATTTGTAGCAGTTCATGTGATATTAGAGGTTTTATTTCACTTCATTTTTTTTTTTTGTCTTTTTCTGTTTTGATTGCCATCTTCCATTTCAAGAATTGAAAAAGAGACTTTCTGGCCCCAAAAGCATATGAATAATTTACAAGAATCTGTAATTTATTTGGTGGTAGTATTTGGTGTTAGAAGGAATGTTGTCTCTGACACAACATCTTTTTTACTTTCATTGTCCTGGTAAATAAATGTAATATTCTTTATAGTCTTTTAAATTGTTCTCTCACACTTTCCCCATTACATGATGATGGAAATGAGGTGTGTGTTGATTTATTCCCATACTACTTGGCATTCCCTTCAGCATTCTCAGCAAGTTTACACTGAACCTGATCTTCTGCAACAGAAAAAGCATTGCATTCCCAGTTCTGCATGATATGTGCTCTAAAACCCTACAAGCAACCTCCATGATTCATTCATTTATCCTCAACAAATGGGAAGCTGCAAGGTGGGGTTTTCAACCCAATAGAGGGAAATAGATCAGTGAACGTCTAAATCTATTCTTCCTTAAAAACATAACCAACAAAGGCTCTTCCTAAATCAGGATTTTGTTTCTCACAATGGTTCACTTTGAGGTGCACACAAACAGGAGATGGAAAGTAAATTTTCTTTCAAATCCCCAATAAACTATCATGTTCCATTTCTGTTGAGCCATTTTGGACTGGCTAGGACCAGAATGAAATCTGGAGGAATCCTGGAGTGATTTTATAGCAAGGAGGGCAAGGCTTGTCTGTGTCATCTTGACTTTCCCTTCTATGTGCTTGTCTGCCTCTATTTCCCACTGCTTTTCCTCCTCTCATTCTCTGTCACTGAGAGCAGTAAGGAAAAGTCTCCCAGAACAGTATGTCCTGCTAGCCCACCCACCTCTTCCCTTCCCTCAGTTTCCTTTCCCTCAGCTGCTACTGATATCTCAGCATGTAATAGCCATCCCTGCCTCCCTGTATTCCCAGCACCTTCCCTTCTTTTCCCTCATTCCTTGCCTCCCCTCTGCCACTGCTGCTGGGGCCAATGTCCATATGCCCTGTCTTAGCCCAACCTACCTTAGAAGGTTGGTGTTGTAGGGAAAATCAGAGGAGAGGCAGGTATGTACTCCCCCACTAGAGCTCCTGAAGGAAAGCAGGATGTAAGCCTAGCAAACAAGCCCACATTCACCAAAGAAACCCTTTAGCCTTGGATTTTCCCACTGATTCCTCCCCCCTCCTGCTCAGAATAGCTACATTTCAATTTGGATTCAGAATAAAACAAATTCAGTTCATTCTATATGTAGACCAAAACATTCAAAGCACATATAGACATGGCCAAAAGTATTGGTACTCCTCCCCCACTTTTTCCCAGATAGTTCCAATTTGTCATGAAATAAGTTGAAACTGGCACAAGTAAATGGCATCTACCATTCTTTATTCCATAGTCCATAGAGCAGACACTTTGCTTTGATGTATTACTTAACATATTCTAGTAAATAATAAGAAATAAAAATGGCATAGACATAATTATTGGTGCCCCTTGGCTAATGTTTCGTTACTCTTTTGAGGAAATAACTGCAATCAAGCATTTTCTGTAACTCTGAATAAGACTTCTCAGCTGGCAATTTGTCCCACTCTTCTTGAGCAAACTGCTCCAGTTGTCTTAGGCTTGATGGGTTCCTTCTCCCAACTTGTGAGTTTCAGCTGGTTCCATAGATGTTCTTTTGGATTTAGATCAGGACTCATAGCAGGCCCCTTCAGAACAGTCCAATGTTTGCTTTTCAACCATTCTTGGATTCTCTTCGGTGTATGTTTTGAGTCATTATCCTACTGGAGGACCCATAACCTGCGACTGAGACAGAGCTTTCTAAGAATGGGCATTATGTTTCACTCCAAAATCCCTTGATAATTTCATTCTGCTCTGCACAGATTCAAGACATCTAGTGCTGGAGACAGCAAAGCAATCCCATATCATGGAGCATCCTTCATGTTTCACAGTAGGGATGGTGTTCCTTTCTTTAAAAGCATCATTTTTTTTCTTCTGTGAACATGGAGCAGCTGTGGCATACCAAAAAACTCTAATTTTGTTTTATCTGTCCAAAGGACATTCTCCCAGAACTGTGGCTTGTTAACATGCATTTGAGCATACTCCAGTCTGGCTTTTTTGTGTCTATCTTTCAGAAGTGGAGTCTTCTATCATGGAGGCCATTTTTATTTTCAACCCTTGTTCTAATGATCCCTTGAATTAACTTAGCCTTTTTCACAGCTGCTGCAAACTGAGTAGGTATCTTCATTGAACTATCCATTATACCCCAAGATTTTTTCCTGGTTATTTACAGACAGTCGAGACCCCATCAGTGTCTATGTGAAATTAGGATTTTTGCCTCAATATGCATCACTTTACACTTACTTAAACTGAACTACATTTGGTATATTGACCATTCTAAAGCAATTTTTCTGGAGCATTTCATAATCACTTTTTTTTTTTTTTTAACTATCCTGCATAGCTGGTATCATCTACAAACCTGGACATAACTTATAAACACATTTAAAAGAACCAGTCTCACCACATAACCTTTACACTTCTTTCTTCCATTGATTAAGTTTCCCATTTTATTCCTACTCTTTGCTTTCTGTTTTTATTATTGTGTCTCTCAGTGTCTCCTTAATAATTCCTTCACTCAGACAAGTGTTTTTTCTGAGATTGCACAATTACTGTACTCTGTGAGCCCAGCACAGCTTGTCTAAGGCACCACTGATAGGAACAAACAATGCACCCATTCCAGATCCAAAGCACCATCCCCTCTCTGCATATAAAAAGTTGTACATCTCTAGTGGTCAGATACTGTCACCCATATTATTTCTGTGGAGAAATTTGGTATTCCAGTGTATTCTAGCATATTATTTTATTCTTCTTTGTTATAAAGACCAATACCTCCCTTAGTGCACCTTTAACCTGTTCTTTCTATGAAGTTGTAGTCAGGAATGACTATCCCATTGATTCTTTCCATTCTACCAGGTTTCCATTCTCATTTGTGGTCTCTAATTCTGCATCTTGGTTTTGAGGCTTCTAGCATTGGAATGAGCCTTTCTCACAACCTTTTTTTAAATTTGATTGCCATGTATATCCATTAACCCACTTCCAAAATTGACCTTACCTCTTGTATTATTATCCTCACTTCATCGCACTTGGCATCTTTTATCTTTTTTTTTAATGTTGTATTGATTTTATTGTAATTTCTATGTTTGATTGTTGAGAGTCAGGCAGCATACAAGTTTGATGATGGTGATGGTGATGGTGGTGATGATGATTGTTTTCTGAAATGTCTATACCTTTTTGAACTGGTTGGTGCCCATCACCTGTCAGCTTTTCCTCAGAGACAAGTTTAAAAGCTGTTCTGCCACTTTTTTGATGTCAGCATCAGAGCTGAAAGATGATAACCAGCACTTTAAGTTTCACCTGAAATATACTGGAAGCCAATGCAGCTCATGCAACAATGTTGTTGCACAGATAAACTTTGGAGCACCCAAAAGTGCATGCATTGCATCATTTTGAACCAGTTAAAGCTTCCAAATGTTCTTCAAAGAAAGACCCATCTAGAGCACCTCTGAAGACCATTTGCTGGGAGACTAGTATGCTTCCTTGTGCAGTTACTTGGCTACTGTAAGAATAGACTGCTGGGGGTTTGATCCAGCAGGCCACTGCTTATGAGTGACAGTAAGCAGAATCTTCTGTACAGGAACAGGGACAACTGGCACACAAGACAAATCTGTGCAAAGGCTCCCCTGGTCACATCTTCCACCTGCCCTTTGAGTAAGAGCCATGAATCTATGAGGACCCCAAATTGTGTACCAAATCTGTCTGGGGAATGCTCCATATTGTTTCTCTTTTTGATGTTTGTTTCTGGAGATGGGAAGTCAGGATTCTCCTCCCACTGTTTTCTTCTCTACTAAATTCCTCTGTTTTTGATTCCCGCAGCACAAATTCCCCTGTTCCTATTTGCTCTCTCATTCTCTTGCTGTGGTTGCGAGCTTTCAATTGACTTCACATAATGAGAAATGTATGAGGGGAAGGATACCTAAATAGGCCTCATCTATCACTCTAATCTCATTTTTAAATGAGCCATATTTTATGGTGATGAATTGTAGTTTGTGGGTTTGATGAAGTACTTCTGCCTTACTGCCACTCAATTCTTTTAGCTAATTCTGAGTTCAAAAGTTAGGGAAAGAATAATTTCTTCATGAGATTTTTTTTACATTTAATTGTATTATTATCTTTATAGAGCAGCATGAATTTTTAATATTGAACTACTCATTCTCTGCACTCTGAATTTGAGCATGTAACCACTCCTCTTTCAAACAGCTGCTACTTAGAACAATGCCTTCATTTAATGACCAGATTGGCTTGGGGAAATGTAATCCTTTCATAGTCCTATACAGATATTACTCAAGCATAGACGTAAGGGAGACTGGAGAGCTGAATTGGACTTCCTAGGCCATGGATCTAATTTTTCAGAATCCCTGATCATACTTATTTCTGATACATACACATACATAGACACATTTCTGTCATATGAAAATGCATATTCAGCTGAATACCCAAAAACATTCTTTTTGAAATATCTTTATTAAAAGTACAGATTTCAAAACAGAAAAATCATGTATTAGTGGGTACATTCAGAACCATAGAAACCATATAGCTTATCCCTGCTCTAGAATTTTGATAAATGAAATTGATTACTTCATAAAATATTTCTATTACAGCAATTGCATGATCTGCAGTTTCGAGTGGCTTCACTTTCACAGTCAGAGAATGACTTATTGGATTCCAATCAGAAACTCAAAGAAACACTGGAGAGATTAAAACATGAATGTCGGAATGCACGAAGTCAAGCAGAAAGAGCTCAGTCAGATTCAGAGAAGTATGATTTCACTGTTAATGCAATGCTTCTATTGCATCTTTTTAACCAAAAAAATCAAATGACATGGAGAGTAAATTGCCCTAGACATTTAGTATTGGTTCATTTATCTGTAACATAATTTTCTCTGAGGGATTTAGAATATGTATTTATCAATCATTGTTCCAGCCCATAGAGCATCAAGCAAATCTGTATCCTTGTTTCACTTCTCTTTAATTTTTTTAATAAATATCATAGTGAGTCATTTACACACACCTTTTACATGTACACATGGAGGATTGGCAGAGAAACATTCTGCTTTATGCAAACAATGTGGTCTCTTCAGAATTCCCATAGAGCTCGGAAGACAACTGGGAGTCCTGGCAGAATATGGTGAGGTGAACCATTTGGAAATATCATAAAATTATGGCCTTTGTCAGGAGGTCAAAGACACATTCCTGACACATAAATGGGAATATCATTGAGTGGATTCCATGTTTAAAGTTTTGGGGTAGTGGTTTATGCTTCCGGTTCTAGGAAATCTGTCCAAATTGGCAGAGGAGTGCTCCACCAGTCTAACAATTTTTAAAAATCAAAATAAGGTTAATACACACAGCCCTTAAATTATTTGAAGCTAAGCTCAAGATCATCTTTGTGGAGTCCAGCTGTTTGAACAGTTTTTATAACTTTGCCCCTTTTGTGTTTGTCTAGTCCAAATTTTTAAGTGTTGTGTTTCAGTATCTTGTAATGTTTCTGATGTTGGCTTATGACTGGAAACAAGTGGAGATCATAATATATTTTATCTGTACTCTATTTTTGGCTATGATTACTGAAGGATGGCTATCCATACTCTTGGAAGTGAACTCTTTGAGTGAAACTAACATCCCTTGGGCTCTTCATTACCTGGGCTTCCAGCTGACCAGAACTCTTATTAAATAGTGTATAATGGACCGAGAACACCAAAATTACTTAACCATTTTGGGTCAGCTCAATTGAAACTCAGAACATTTTAGTTGTTCTAGGTTTCAGCAGAGACAAATTCTAAGTGGTTCTTCTTGGGAAATAGAGCAAAATTAGTATGTATCACTCCTGAGTCCCTTTTTCCTCAGCATGGCCTATGTGTCAGCCTGCCCACTGATCTCAGTGCATTCCTTGCCTGTAGTTGCTGCTGGTCCATGTAACTCTCCCCCAGTTTCCATGAGACACCACCATGCATGACTGATGTTTTTGCTTTTTTCCTGTAGTCTCCTACTCCTTGAACATTTGTATTCTAGATGCATGCACAGACCAAACACACATGTTCCAGGTCCTTGCCCAGAGAGAAAAGGTGTAGTTTGGTCTCTCTGGACCATCCAAATTTGGCTGTTCCATGCAGGGAGGATTTTGCAAAAATGCCCTTTCTCTTGGTGGTGCTCACTTTTCAGCCCTCTACTTTTGGTTCTCCCAACTGTTGTCCTCCCTTCCCCAAACATCCACCTCTTAAGATAATAATCAATTGGAAATAAGTGAATAGGCACCCAACATAAAGCTGGGACAATGAATTAAATGGACAGACTGCTGTTGACCAATCTCAACCACTGTTGAGATTGTGGTTGCTCATATAGACTGCTTTTACAAGATATTTTTAGTTTGTTAGTGGTGACTTTTTAATCACATTCAATTGTGAATCACTAAGTGTTGTAGATGAAGATGAGGCTTAATCTTTTGTCATCAGTTTTAAGACAATGGCTTGATTAAGTATTTATTATGAGCATTTATTATATTTGACAAATTGTTTCTGAAAAGAAATAAAGCAATTGAATTTTAAAACACTCATAGTGCTTTAACTGATCTATTTTATATATAGCAATATGCACAGTTGATGGCTGCACAAAGTAACTTGAGAAATTAGGCACAAAAGCATTACTATAGCTGTATGTTTCATATTTTTAAATGCATCTGAACACTTTAAACGCCTAACTTTTCTCTTAATATCTCTTGTTCTGTGCATGCAGCCTATATATAATTGTTTCAGATAAATGAATATGGAACATTTGCAGAAGCTGTTTTCTTTCCATGATGCTGAATGTCTCTATGAAGAACAGAGTATTTGTATTAAGATTCTGAAGATTCTGTGTTACTGGCAATGCTATTGTCTGATTTTGGGGAGCCTCAGGCAAGATTCTCTGATGCTTGCTTCATGCATTGCTGCCACTCTCATGGTGATTGCAGCAGCTCCTCTTCTGTCAGGCTCAGCCCAAGAACGATAATGAAACACTTCAGTCCAGTACAGTTCCTTTATTTGCTTACACCCTCTAGACAGAATGTCGCCAGAGTAACTCTACACTACAGCAATTGGTGGATATACCCCATGATATTCTAGGGAGGGGCTAGTCTCAGCCTTTTCTTCTTCTCATGGTCTTGCTGCAGACTGAGAAAGCGCTTGCCTTGTCCTCCTCTCTGGAATGCACTACCTCCCTCCTGATAGCCTTGATCTCCCATACCAGTCTTCTCCTCACAGATACCTTCCATTACATCTTCTTTTGGTCCTACAGTCACCTTGACAGTAGTAGCAATGGGTGATGGTCAAGTGAAGAGGGGCTATGAAGATAGGTTGCCTGTGTTATGCTAGCTAAGCAATAAAAACAGCAAAAAAAAAAAAGCAAAAACTCCCAGCACTCCCAAAGACATCACACTCCCACATATAAACACAATTTTTTGGATTCTAGCCTCATTGTACCCCAACTTGTGGGAAAAGCCAGCTCTTCAAGGCTTTCTGGAAACCTAGGAGTGGGGACCTGCCAGATCTTAGGTGGAAGGGGCCACTATCGAGAAGGCTTGTTGCCTCGGTCCCACTAGATAGCAACATTAATGGGAAGAGATCTATAGAGACCTTTCTGTATAGCTGGATAGAGTTTATTAATAGTTTAAAGGAGTTCTTTTAGTTTTCTGAAGCTTCTCAGCATGAAACCCTTTACAGATTGCTTTTTGCTCAGTGTTTATATTGTGGAATAAGAAACATGCTTTTTAGGGTTGTCTGGAATTATTCTTAATACCTTCAGGTGGCAAACAAGGATTGCACTCATATCTGTGGATTTACAATGTTCACTTCTCTTAAGAAGTGGAATTGATTTGTAAAGTAATTAATTTGTAAAGTATTTTCTATTTATTAAGATTATTGTATATTGTAATTTTAATTGATTTTAACTGTTTTGTAAACCGCCCAGAATTGTTTCAATGAGATGGGCGGTGACAAATTTGATAGATAGATAAATAAACAAACAAACCACTGTTTCTTCTTTCTAGGAATTTGGAAGACAAACAGGTAAAGTGGCTTGAAGAAAAACATAAACTTATTCAGCACAACACAGAGATAGAAGAGAAGTATAAAGTGACAAAAGAGAAATTGTATCGAGCAGCAGTTGCTCAGAAAAAGGCATGTTTTATATATACAGTAATTCTGAAAGAAATTCTTCCCTCTGTCTTAGTTGAATCATATTTCTGTGCCACGGTATAGCTTTCAGAATGTCCTTATCTGTGAATAATGAAATTACATCTGTTACCAAAAGTTTCTTTAAGTTCTGTGTGGCTGAGAAGCCATAATATCTAAACTTAATATAGACATAATTGTTATCTTAAACAGAAGTACACAACCTGAGGCTAATTTTAATTGGGCTAATGTGGCCTAATTCATATGAGTTACTTTGAAAACATCACGAGTTGATTTGCTAGTTACTATTTCAACCTCTCTTTCTCCTGATGAATATTTGTGATTGGATAAATTTTTGGTCAGACTGCAACTCCAGGAAATGAGTTACAAATTTAAATGTGGAGGTCAACATTTTAAAAAAATGTAAATATAACTCTCTATGTATATTCTATTAATTACAGAGAAAGACACTTAATGACAACAAGCAAAAGAAATTACTGAATAAGATAGAGCTCTTAGAAGCCAAGAGAGAAGAACTAGAAACAGAAAACCAGGTGTTAAACAGGTATAGCTTTATGTTGTTTGATCCTGAATTGCATGATGTTTCATACTGTTGCTGTTAGAAAAGGGAACATTCACTTTCTAGGTATAATCTTTGCTGTCTTATTTTAAAAGAAAGCCTTACAGCTGGCTGTATATTAGCCCACATTGGTCAAGACCACAGGCTCATTAAATTCATTTGCAGATTTCTGAAAAAAAGATGTAGAAACCTGTATGTATGTATGTATGTACTGTATGTATGTATGCTTTGTTCATGGCACTACTGTGGCCTTGAAACTGTGGTATACAGGTAGTCCTTGCTTAACGACCACAATAGGGACTGTAAAATTTGTTTTTAAATAAGTCACACCTAATTTTACAAACTTTTTGTCATTGTAGTGGTCATTAAGTGAATCACGTGGTTGCTAAGTGAATCATGTGGTCATTTAGTGGATCACGTGGTTCCCCATTGATTTTGCTTGCCAGAAGCCAGCTAGGAAGGCCACACATGGTGATCACATGACCCTGGGATGTTGCAACCATCATATATGCAAGCTGGTTGCCAAGTGCCTGGATCACGATCATGTGATCATGGGGGTGCTGCGATGGTTGTAAGTGTGAGGACTGGTTGTAAGTCCCTTTGTTCAGCACTGTTGTAACTTCAAACAGTCACTAAATGAATGGTTGTTAAGCGAGGACTACCTGTATCAGGAACTGTTTTAGAAGTGTACAAAATACTTCAAACTCAAAAGATACCTCTTCCAACTTGTCATTTCACATTCAAAATAAGCTGTTCCAACCCTCTTGGAACTGTTTTAAAGATGTTCAAGCTCTACAGGAAGCCTTTTGAGGTTGAACAGGACAATATCAATCTTGAAATATTTCTAATGGCCTTGGAACAGCCCATTTTAGACTCAAAATGTTTTTATTTTAGTGATCACAGCTAAGGGATATCAAAGGGATCTGCTTTGAAGTGATAATGTTTTGTTTTGTACATGTAAAGAAAGCAAAATTTTAAAATCTTGTGTTCGATTTGTCCATGAGCTTTTATTGATTGATTGATTGATATTTATTATAGGCAAAATATTCCTTTTGAAGAACACCTCCGCCTTCAAAAAAGACTAAAAGATCTGCAGCGGAGACATAATGAGTTCCGTAGATTGATCCTTTTTCCCAACATCCCAATACTGAACCCAACTAACTTACTATC